>NW_026290763.1:50000-175000 GCF_023373465.1 Oncorhynchus keta | reverse complement strand
GAGAAGACATTACTCCAATAACTCAGACTTCCACAGTCCACAGTGCTGCAGTCTAGTATGTGATGTGGTAGTTGTAGTCTTTTTTTTCTTGACCCAGACCATACTGTTTTTAGATGATGGTTGGTTTTTATATTGTGATGAAGTATTGTGAAACCTTCAGCTGAGAAAATGTCAAATGCTATCCTTTCTAATTTGATGGTAGTGTTGCATGGTATACCGAAACTTCTGTACTTTTTCCATACTAGAATATGAAAAATGGTTCGGTACTATAATTTTAGTTACTTTTGGTACTTTTGTCAAATGTGTTTCACGGATCAACTCAGTCTATCAATAATCAAATAAATACAGTTTCTATAAAACTGCTTTTTTTCTGCAGATCAACTCAGTCTATCAGTCCCCCTTATAGCGCGAGTCGCGCACCATTCCTGCTCCACTTACTCTTTGCTAGCCTGTACTGGGAGTCTGGGCTACATCATGTTAGCTCCACACTCATACTGTACTGGGAGTCTGGGCTGTAATCATGTTAGCTCCACACTCATACTGTACTGGGAGTCTGGGCTGTAATCATGTTAGCTCCACACTCATACTGTACTGGGAGTCTGGGCTGTAATCATGTTAGCTCCACACTCATGCTGCACTGGGAGTCTGGGCTACATCATGTTAGCTACACACTCATACTGTACTGGGAGTCTGGGCTGTAATCATGTTAGCTCCACACTCATGCTGCACTGGGAGTCTGGGCTACATCATGTTAGCTCCACACTCATGCTGTACTGGGAGTCTGGGCTACATCATGTTAGCTCCACACTCATACTGTACTGGGAGTCTGGGCTGCATCATGTTAGCTCCACACTCATACTGTACTGGGAGTCTGGGCTACATCATGTTAGCTCCACACTCATACTGTACTGGGAGTCTGGTCTACATCATGTTAGCTCCACACTCATACTGTACTGGGAGTCTGGTCTACATCATGTTAGCTCCACACTCATACTGTACTGGGAGTCTGGTCTACATCATGTTAGCTCCACACTCATACTGTACTGGGAGTCTGGTCTACATCATGTTAGCTCCACACTCATACTGTACTGGGAGTCTGGGCTGCATCATGTTAGCTCCACACTCATACTGTACTGGGAGTCTGGGCTGCATCATGTTAGCTACACACTCATGCTGTACTGGGAGTCTGGGCTACATCATGTTAGCTCCACACTCATGCTGTACTGGGAGTCTGGGCTACATCATGTTAGCTCCACACTCATGCTGTACTGGGAGTCTGGGCTGCATCATGTTAGCTACACACTCATACTGTACTGGGAGTCTGGTCTACATCATGTTAGCTCCACACTCATGCTGTACTGGGAGTCTGGTCTACATCATGTTAGCTCCACACTCATACTGTACTGGGAGTCTGGGCTGCATCATGTTAGCTCCACACTCATACTGTACTGGGAGTCTGGGCTACATCATGTTAGCTACACACTCATGCTGTACTGGGAGTCTGGGCTACATCATGTTAGCTACACACTCATGCTGCACTGGGAGTCTGGGCTACATCATGTTAGCTCCACACTCATGCTGTACTGGGAGTCTGGGCTGCATCATGTTAGCTCCACACTCATACTGTACTGGGAGTCTGGGCTACATCATGTTAGCTCCACACTCATACTGTACTGGGAGTCTGGGCTACATCATGTTAGCTCCACACTCATACTGTACTGGGAGTCTGGGCTACATCATGTTAGCTCCACACTCATGCTGTACTGGGAGTCTGGGCTACATCATGTTAGCTCCACACTCATACTGTACTGGGAGTCTGGGCTACATCATGTTAGCTCCACACTCATGCTGTACTGGGAGTCTGGGCCGCATCATGTTAGCTACACACTCATGCTGTACTGGGAGTCTGGGCCACATCATGTTAGCTCCACACTCATACTGTACTGGGAGTCTGGGCTACATCATGTTAGCTCCACACTCATACTGTACTGGGAGTCTGGGCTGCATCATGTTAGCTACACACTCATACTGTACTGGGAGTCTGGGCTACATCATGTTAGCTCCACACTCATACTGTACTGGGAGTCTGGGCTACATCATGTTAGCTCCACACTCATGCTGTACTGGGAGTCTGGGCCACATCATGTTAGCTACACACTCATGCTGCACAGAAGTTACCACACTTGAATAATGCAACAAGGCATGAACCCATCTTGCCTCGTGAATAATGTCATTACTATTTAAAGTGATAGTGCACACTTCTATACAAGAAGCTACATCAATGCAAATGTTGTTGATCAATATAATAAGTCCCAAATGGAAGGAAAGCATTGGTTTGTCATGTAGCCCCATGAAATCAGCCAAAACTAGCTCAATAACACAATGCATGAACACAAATGCAGTCACCTGTATTGTGAATAGGCCTAGGCCACATCTTGGTTTATCAATAGAGATTTACTATTCAAATAAAAGTCATGTAGTTAGATTGATAAAAACAAAGTACATTTGATTGTATGATTTGTATAAAATGTGAATGATTAATACGTACATGGCTGTCTCTGAACAGAGCGGTAGCTGAGTTAATCTGTCTGGATGAAGTACTAATATACCCTCCTCCCCTCCAAAATCAATTCATCAAACCTGACATTTGGATTCTGTACACAAACCCTCCTAAGCCTACACACACACACACACACACAAATGGACTTATGCACAACCGCCCCATCACACACACATTTGCTCCGTCAGTGTAAAAAAAGCCACTGGCTGTGCTTTGCGTCCTTGTTTCTCGTTGCTGTTGTTTGTCATCTCTCCATCTCTTTCTCTCCATCTCTTTCTCTCCATCTCTTTATATATCCATCTCTTTATCTCTCCATCTCTTTATCTCTCAATCTCTTTCTCTCCATCTCTTTCTCTCCATCTCTTTATATCTCCATCTCTTTCTCTCCATCTCTTTCTCTCCATCTCTTTATCTCTCCATCTCTTTATCTCTCCATCTCTTCATCTCTCCATCTCTTTATCTCAATCTCTCTCTCAATCTCTTTCTCTCCATCTCTTTCTCTCCATCTCTTTCTCTCCATCTCTTTCTCTCCATCTCTTTATCTCTCCATCTCTTTCTCTCCATCTCTTGATATCTCCATCTCTTTCTCTCCATCTCTTTCTCTCCATCTCTTTATCTCTCCATCTCTTTATCTCTCAATCTCTTTCTCTCCATCTCTTTATATCTCCATCTCTTTATATCTCCATCTCTTTCTCTCCATCTCTTTATCTCTCCATCTCTTTATCTCTCAATCTCTTTCTCTCCATCTCTTTCTCTCCATCGATTTCTCTCTCCATCTCTTTATCTCTCCATCTCTTTATCTCTCAATCTCTTTCTCTCAATCTCTTTCTCCATCTCTTTCTCTCCATCTCTTTATCTCTCCATCTCTTTCTCTCCATCTCTTTCTCTCCCAATCACTTTATCTCTCAATCTCTTTCTCTCCATCTCTTTCTCTCCATCTCTTTCTCTCCATCTCTTTATCTCTCCATCTCTTTATCTCTGCATCTCTTTATCTTTCAATCTCTTTCTCTCCATCTCTTTCTCTCCATCTCTTTATATCTCCATCTCTTTATATCTCCATCTCTTTCAATCCATCTCTTTATATCTCAATCTCTTTCTCTCCATCTCTTTCTCTCCATCTCTTTATCTCTCAATCTCTTTCTCTCCATCTCTTTCTCTCCATCTCTTTATATCTCCATCTCTTTATCTCTCCATCTCTTTATCTCTCAATCTTTTTCTCTCCATCTCTTTCTCTCCATCTCTTTATCTCTCAATCTCTTTCTCCATCTCTTTCTCTCCATCTCTTTATCTCTCCATCTCTTTATATCTCCATCTCTTTCTCTCCATCTCTTTCTCTCCATCTCTTTCTCTCCATCTCTTTCTCTCCATCTTTCTCTCCATCTCTTTATATCTCCATCTCTTTCTCTCCATCTCTTTCTCTCCATTTCTTTATCTCTCCATCTCTTTATCTCTCAATCTCTTTCTCTCCATCTCTTTCTCTCCATCTCCTTCTCTCCATCTCTTTATCTCTCCATCTCTTTATCTCTCCATCTCTTTCTCTCCATCTCTTTCTCTCCATCTCTTTATCTCTCCATCTCTTTCTCTCCATCTCTTTCTCTCCATCTCTTTATCTCTCAATCTCTTTCTCTCCATCTTTCTCTCCATCTCTTTATCTCCATCTCTTTCTCTCCATCTCTTTATCTCTCCATCTCTTTATCTCTCAATCTCTTTATCTCTCCATCTCTTTATCTCTCAATCTCTTTATCTCTCCATCTCTTTATCTCTCAATCTCTTTCTCTCCATCTCTTTCTCTCCATCTCTTTCTCTCCATCTCTTTATCTCTCCATCTCTTTATCTCTCAATCTCTTTCTCTCCATCTCTTTATATCTCCATCTCTTTATATCTCCATCTCTTTCTCTCTCCATCTCTTTATCTCTCCATCTCTTTATCTCTCAATCTCTTTCTCTCCATCTCTTTCTCTCCATCTCTTTCTCTCCATCTCTTTATCTCTCCATCTCTTTATCTCTCAATCTCTTTCTCTCCATCTCTTTATATCTCCATCTCTTTATATCTCCATCTCTTTCTCTCTCCATCTCTTTATCTCTCCATCTCTTTATCTCTCCATTTCTTTCTCTCCATCTCTTTCTCTCCATCTCTTTATCTCTCCATCTCTTTATCTCTCAATCTCTTTCTCTCCATATCTTTCTCTCCATCTCTTTATCTCTCCATCTCTTTGTCTCAATCTCTTTCTCTCAATCTCTTTCTCTCCATCACTTTCTCTCCGTCTCTTTCTCTCCATCTCTTTATCTCTCCATCTCTTTCTCTCCATCTCTTTCTCTCCATCTCTTTCTCTCCATCTCTTTATCTCTCAATCTCTTTCTCCATCTCTTTCTCTCCATCTCTTTATATCTCCATCTCTTTATCTCTCCATCTCTTTATCTCTCAATCTCTTTCTCTCCATATCTTTCTCTCCATCTCTTTATCTCTCCATCTCTTTGTCTCAATCTCTTTCTCTCAATCTCTTTCTCTCCATCACTTTCTCTCCGTCTCTTTCTCTCCATCTCTTTATCTCTCAATCTCTTTCTCCATCTCTTTCTCTCCATCTCTTTATCTCTCCATCTCTTTCTCTCCATCTCTTTCTCTCCATCTCTTTCTCTTCATCTCTTTATCTCTCCATCTCTTTCTCTCCATCTCTTTATCTCTCAATCTCTTTCTCTCAATCTTTCTCTCCATCTATTTATCTCTCAATCTCTTTCTCTCCATCTCTTTATCTCTCAATCTCTTTCTCTCCATCTATTTCTCTCCATCTCTTTATATCTCCATCTCTTTCTCTCCATCTCTTTCTCTCCATCTCTTTATATCTCCATCTCTTTCTCTCCATCTCTTTCTCTCCATCTCTTTATCTCTCAATCTCTTTCTCCATCTCTTTATATCTCCATCTCTTTCTCTCCATCTCTTTATCTCTCCATCTCTTTCTCTCCATCTCTTTCTCTCCATCTCTTTCTCTCAATCTCTTTCTCTCCATCTCTTTCTCTCCATCTTTCTCTCCATCTTTCTCTCCATCTCTTTATCTCTCAATCTCTTTCTCTCCATCTCTTTCTCTCCATCTCTTTCTCTCTCCATCTCTTTATCTCTCCATCTCTTTATCTCTCAATCTCTTTCTCTCCATCTCTTTCTCTCTCCATCTCTTTATCTCCATCTCTTTATCTCTTTCTCTCCATCTCTTTCTCTCAATCTCTTTATCTCTCCATCTCTCAATCTCTTTATCTCTTCATCTCTTTCTCTCCATCTCTTTATTTCTCCATCTCTTTATCTCTCAATCTCTTTCTCTCCATCTCTTTCTCTCCATCTCTTTATCTCCATCTCTTTATCTCCATCTCTTTATCTCTTTCTCTCCATCTCTTTCTCTCCATCTCTTTCTCTCCATCTCTTTCTCTCCATCTCTTTCTCTCAATCTCTTTCTCTCCATCTCTTTCTCTCAATCTCTTTATCTCTCCATCTCTCAATCTCTTTATCTCTTCATCTCTTTCTCTCCATCTCTTTATCTCTCCATCTCTTTATCTCTGCATCTCTTTATCTTTCAATCTCTTTCTCTCCATCTCTTTCTCTCCATCTCTTTATATCTCCATCTCTTTATATCTCCATCTCTTTCAATCCATCTCTTTATATCTCAATCTCTTTCTCTCCATCTCTTTCTCTCCATCTCTTTATCTCTCAATCTCTTTCTCTCCATCTCTTTCTCTCCATCTCTTTATCTCTCCATCTCTTTATCTCTCAATCTTTTTCTCTCCATCTCTTTCTCTCCATCTCTTTATCTCTCAATCTCTTTCTCCATCTCTTTCTCTCCATCTCTTTATCTCTCCATCTCTTTATATCTCCATCTCTTTCTCTCCATCTCTTTCTCTCCATCTCTTTCTCTCCATCTCTTTCTCTCCATCTTTCTCTCCATCTCTTTATATCTCCATCTCTTTCTCCCCATCTCTTTATCTCGCAATCTCTTTCTCTCCATCTCTTTCTCTCCATTTCTTTATCTCTCCATCTCTTTATCTCTCAATCTCTTTCTCTCCACCTCTTTCTCTCCATCTCCTTCTCTCCATCTCTTTATCTCTCCATCTCTTTCTCTCCATCTCTTTCTCTCCATCTCTTTCTCTCCATCTCTTTATCTCTCAATCTCTTTCTCTCCATCTTTCTCTCCATCTCTTTATCTCCATCTCTTTCTCTCCATCTCTTTATCTCTCCATCTCTTTATCTCTCAATCTCTTTATCTCTCCATCTCTTTATCTCTCAATCTCTTTATCTCTCCATCTCTTTATCTCTCAATCTCTTTCTCTCCATCTCTTTCTCTCCATCTCTTTCTCTCCATCTCTTTATCTCTCAATCTCTTTCTCTCCATCTCTTTATATCTCCATCTCTTTATATCTCCATCTCTTTCTCTCTCCATCTCTTTATCTCTCCATCTCTTTATCTCTCCATCTCTTTCTCTCCATCTCTTTCTCTCCATCTCTTTATCTCTCCATCTCTTTATCTCTCAATCTCTTTCTCTCCATATCTTTCTCTCCATCTCTTTATCTCTCCATCTCTTTGTCTCAATCTCTTTCTCTCAATCTCTTTCTCTCCATCACTTTCTCTCCGTCTCTTTCTCTCCATCTCTTTATCTCTCCATCTCTTTCTCTCCATCTCTTTCTCTCCATCTCTTTCTCTCCATCTCTTTATCTCTCAATCTCTTTCTCCATCTCTTTCTCTCCATCTCTTTATATCTCCATCTCTTTATCTCTCCATCTCTTTATCTCTCAATCTCTTTATCTCCATATCTTTCTCTCCATCTCTTTATCTCTCCATCTCTTTGTCTCAATCTCTTTCTCTCAATCTCTTTCTCTCCATCACTTTCTCTCCGTCTCTTTCTCTCCATCTCTTTATCTCTCAATCTCTTTCTCCATCTCTTTCTCTCCATCTCTTTATCTCTCCATCTCTTTCTCTCCATCTCTTTCTCTCCATCTCTTTCTCTTCATCTCTTTATCTCTCCATCTCTTTCTCTCCATCTCTTTATCTCTCAATCTCTTTCTCTCAATCTTTCTCTCCATCTATTTATCTCTCAATCTCTTTCTCTCCATCTCTTTATCTCTCAATCTCTTTCTCTCCATCTATTTCTCTCCATCTCTTTATATCTCCATCTCTTTCTCTCCATCTCTTTCTCTCCATCTCTTTATCTCTCAATCTCTTTCTCCATCTCTTTATATCTCCATCTCTTTCTCTCCATCTCTTTCTCTCCATCTCTTTATCTCTCCATCTCTTTCTCTCCATCTCTTTCTCTCCATCTCTTTCTCTCAATCTCTTTCTCTCCATCTCTTTCTCTCCATCTCTTTCTCTCTCCATCTCTTTCTCTCTCCATCTCTTTATCTCTCAATCTCTTTCTCTCCATCTCTTTCTCTCCATCTCTTTCTCTCTCCATCTCTTTATCTCTCCATCTCTTTATCTCTCAATCTCTTTCTCTCCATCTCTTTCTCTCCATCTCTTTATCTCCATCTCTTTATCTCCATCTCTTTATCTCTTTCTCTCTTTCTCTCCATCTCTTTCTCTCAATCTCTCAATCTCTTTATCTCTCCATCTCTCAATCTCTTTATCTCTTCATCTCTTTATCTCTCCATCTCTTTATCTCTCCATCTCTTTCTCTCCATCTCTTTCTCTCTCCATCTCTTTATCT
This sequence comes from Oncorhynchus keta, assembly GCF_023373465.1. Taxonomy (NCBI): domain Eukaryota; kingdom Metazoa; phylum Chordata; class Actinopteri; order Salmoniformes; family Salmonidae; genus Oncorhynchus; species Oncorhynchus keta. The sequence continues at coordinate 166,760 of NW_026290763.1, read as the reverse complement.
CCATCTCTTTATCTCTCATCTCTTTATCTCTTTCTCTCCATCTCTTTCTCTCCATCTCTTTCTCTCAATCTCTTTCTCTCCATCTCTTTCTATCTCTTTCTCTCCATCTCTTTCTCTCAATCTCTTTATCTCTCCATCTCTCAATCTCTTTATCTCTTCACTTTCTCTCCATCTCTTTCTCTCCATCTCTTTATCTCTCCATCTCTTTATCTCTCAATCTCTTTCTCTCCATCTCTTTCTCTCCATCTCTTTATCTCTTTCTCTCCATCTCTTTCTCTCCATCTCTTTCTCTCCATCTCTTTCTCTCAATCTCCTTCTCTCCATCTCTTTATCTCTCCATCTCTTTATCTCTCCATCTCTTTCTCTCCATCTCTTTCTCTCCATCTCTTTATCTCTCCATCTCTTTCTCTCCATCTCTTTCTCTCCATCTCTTTATCTCTCAATCTCTTTCTCTCCATCTCTTTCTCTCTCCATCTCTTTCTCTCCATCTCTTTATCTCCATCTCTTTCTCTCCATCTCTTTATCTCTTTATCTCTCCATCTCTTTATCTCTCAATCTCTTTATCTCTTTCTCCATCTCTTTATCTCTCCATCTCTTTATCTCTCCATCTCTTTATCTCTCAATCTCTTTCTCCATCTTTCATCTCTTTCTCTCCATCTCTTTCTCTCCATCTCTTTCTCTCCATCTCTTTCTCTCCATCTCTTTATCTCTTCTTTCTCTCCATCTCTTTATATCTCCATCTCTTTATCTCTCCATCTCTTTATCTCTCCATCTCTTTATCTCTCCATCTCTTTATCTCTCCATCTCTTTATCTCTTTATCTCTCCATCTCTTTCTCTCCATCTCTTTATCTCTCCATCTCTTTATCTCTCATCTCTTTATCTCTCCATCTCTTTCTCTCCATCTCTTTCTATCTCTCCATCTCTTTGTCTCAATCTCTTTCTCTCAATCTCTTTCTCTCCATCACTTTCTCTCCATCTCTTTCTCTCCATCTCTTTATCTCTCCATCTCTTTCTCTCCATCTCTTTCTCTCCATCTCTTTCTCTCCATCTCTTTATCTCTCAATCTCTTTCTCCATCTCTTTCTCTCCATCTCTTTATATCTCCATCTCTTTATCTCTCCATCTCTTTATCTCTCAATCTCTTTATCTCCATATCTTTCTCTCCATCTCTTTATCTCTCCATCTCTTTGTCTCAATCTCTTTCTCTCAATCTCTTTCTCTCCATCACTTTCTCTCCGTCTCTTTCTCTCCATCTCTTTATCTCTCAATCTCTTTCTCCATCTCTTTCCATCTCCATCTCTTTATCTCTCCATCTCTTTCTCTCCATCTCTTTCTCTCTTTCATCTCTTTCTCTTCATCTCTTTATCTCTCCATCTCTTTCTCTCCATCTCTTTATCTCTCAATCTCTTTCTCTCATCATCTTTCTCTCCATCTATTTATCTCTCAATCTCTTTCTCTCCATCTATTTCTCTCCATCTCTTTATCTCCATCTCTTTCTCTCCATCTCTTTCTCTCCATCTCTTTCTCTCCTCTCTCTTCTCTTTATCTCTCCATCTCTTTCTCCATCTCTTTATATCTCCATCTCTTTCTCTCCATCTCTCTTCTTTCTCTCCATCTCTCCATCTCTTTCTCTCCATCTCTTTCTCTCCATCTCTTTCTCTCAATCTCTTTCTCTCCATCTCTTTCTCTCCATCTTTCTCTCCATCTCTTTATCTCTCCATCTCTTTATCTCTCATCTCTTTCTCTCCATCTCTTTCTCTCCATCTCTTTCTCTCCATCTCTCTCATCTCTTTATCTCTTCTCTTTATCTCTCAATCTCTTTCTCTCCATCTCTTTCCTCCTCTTTCTCTCCATCTCTTTCTCTCCATCTCTTTATCTCCATCTCTTTATCTCTCCATCTCTTTATCTCTCCATCTCTTTCTCTCCATCTCTTTATCTCTCAATCTCTTTCTCTCAATCTTTCTCTCCATCTATTTATCTCTCAATCTCTTTCTCTCCATCTATTTCTCTCCATCTCTTTATATCTCCATCTCTTTCTCTCCATCTCTTTCTCTCCATCTCTTTATCTCTCAATCTCTTTCTCCATCTCTTTATATCTCCATCTCTTTCTCTCCATCTCTTTCTCTCCATCTCTTTATCTCTCCATCTCTTTCTCTCCATCTCTTTCTCTCCATCTCTTTCTCTCAATCTCTTTCTCTCCATCTCTTTCTCTCCATCTTTCTCTCCATCTTTCTCTCCATCTCTTTATCTCTCAATCTCTTTCTCTCCATCTCTTTCTCTCCATCTCTTTCTCTCTCCATCTCTTTATCTCTCCATCTCTTTATCTCTCAATCTCTTTCTCTCCATCTCTTTCTCTCCATCTCTTTATCTCCATCTCTTTATCTCCATCTCTTTATCTCTTTCTCTCCATCTCTTTCTCTCAATCTCTTTCTCTCAATCTCTTTATCTCTCCATCTCTTTATCTCTTTCTTTCTCTCATCTCTTTATCCATCTCTTTCAATCTCTTTATCTCTTCATCTCTTTCTCTCTCTTTATCTCTTTATCTCTTTCTCTCCATCCATCTCTTTATCTCTCATCTCTTTCTTTCTCTCCATCCATCTCTTTCTCTCCATCTCTTTCTCTCCATCTCTTTATCTCTTTATCTCTCAATCTCTTTCTCTCCATCTCTTTCTCTCCATCTCTTTATCTCCATCTCTTTATCTCCATCTCTTTATCTCTTTCTCTCCATCTCTTTCTCTCAATCTCTTTCTCTCCATCTCTTTATCTCTCCATCTCTTTCTCTCCATCTCTTTATCTCTCATCTCTTTTTCTCTCATCTCTTTATCTCTCATCTCTCTTTCCATCTCTTTATCTCTCCATCTCTTTATCTCCATCTCTTTATCTCCATCTCTTTCCATCTCTTTCTCTCCATCTCTTTATCTCTCCATCTCTTTATCTCTCCATCTCTTTCTCTCCATCTCTTTCTCTCCATCTCTTTCTCTCCATCTCTTTCTCTCAATCTCTTTCTCTCCATCCTTTCTCATCTCTTTCTCTCCATCTCTTCTTTCTCTCCATCTCTTTCTCTCCATCTCTCCATCTCTTTCTCTCTCATCTCTTTCTTTCTCCATCTCTTTATCTCTCCATCTCTTTCTCTTTCTCTCCATCTCTTTCATCTCTTTATTCTCTCTCCTCTTTATCTCTCAATCTCTTTCTCTCCATCTCTTTATCTCTCCATCTCTTTATCTCTTTATCTCTCCATCTCTTTCTTCTCTCAATCTTTTTCATCTCTTTCTCCATCTCTTTATCTCTCCATCTCTTTATCTCTCCATCTCTTTCTCTCCATCTCTTTATCTCCATCTCTTTCTCTCCATCTCTTTCTCTCCATCTCTTTCTCTCCATCTCTTCTCCATCTCTTTATATCCATCTCTTTCTCCCATCTCTTTATCTCCATCTCTTTCTCTCCATCTCTTTCTCTCCATCTTTATCTCTCCATCTCTTTATCTCTCAATCTCTTCTCTTTCTCTCCATCTCTTTCTCTCTTTATCATCTCTTTATCTCTCCATCTCTTTCTCTCCATCTCTTTATCTCTCTCAATCTCTTTCTCTCCATCTTTCTCTCCATCTCTTTATCTCCATCTCTTTCTCTCCATCTCTTTATCTCTCCATCTCTTTATCTCTCAATCTCTTTATCTCTCCATCTCTTTATCTCTCAATCTCTTTATCTCTCCATCTCTTTATCTCTCAATCTCTTTCTCTCCATCTCTTTCTCTCCATCTCTTTCTCTCCATCTCTTTATCTCCCATCTCTTTATCTCTTTCAATCTCTTTCTCTCATCTCTTTATATCTCCATCTCTTTATATCTCCATCTCTTTCTCTCTCCATCTCTTTATCTCTCCATCTCTTTATCTCTCCATCTCTTTCTCTCCATCTCTTTCTCTCCATCTCTTTATCTCTCCATCTCTTTATCTCTTTCCATATCTCTCTCCATCTCTTTATCTCTCCATCTCTTTGTCTCAATCTCTTTCTCTCAATCTCTTTCTCTCCATCTCTTTCTCTTTCTCTCCATCTCTTTATCTCTCCATCTCTTTCTCTCCATCTCTTTCTCTCCATCTCTTTCTCTCCATCTCTTTATCTCTCAATCTCTTTATCTCTCCATCTCTTTCTCTCCATCTCTTTATCTCTTTATCTCCATCTCTTTATCTCTCCATCTCTTTATCTCTCATCTCTTTTTCTCTCCATCTCTTTATCTCCATCTCTTTATCTCTCCATCTCTTTAATCTCTTTCTCTCAATCTCTTTCTCTCCATCTCTCTCCATCTCTTTCTCTCCATCTCTTTATCTCTCAATCTCTTTCTCCATCTCTTTCTCTCCATCTCTTTATCTCTTCTCTTTCTCTCCATCTCTTTCTCTCCATCTCTTTCTCTCCATCTCTTTATCTCTCCATCTCTTTCTCTCTCTCTTTATCTCTTCTCTTTCTCTCATCTCTCTCCATCTCTCTCATCTCTTTATCTCCATCTCTTTATCTCTCATCTCTTTCTCTCCATCTCTTTCTCTCCATCTCTTTATATCTCCATCTCTTTTCCATCTCTTTCTCTCCATCTCTTTATCTCTCCATCTCTTTCTCTCCATCTCTTTCTCTCCATCTCATTCTCTCTCTCATCTCTTTCTCCATCTCTTTATCTCTCATCTCTTTCTCTCCATCTCTCATCTCTTTCTCTCCATCTCTTTCTTTCTCTCCATCTCTTTCTCTCATCTCTTTCTCTCCATCTCTTTATCTCTCCATCTCTTTATCTCCATCTCTTTCTCTCCATCTCTTTATCTCTCTCCATCTCTTTATCTCTCAATCTCTTTCTCTCCATCTCTTTCTCTCCATCTCTTTCTCTCTCCATCTCTTTATCTCTCCATCTCTTTATCTCTCAATCTCTTTCTCTCCATCTCTTTCTCTCCATCTCTTTCTCTCTCCATCTCTTTATCTCTCCATCTCTTTATCTCTCAATCTCTTTCTCTCCATCTCTTTCTCTCCATCTCTTTATCTCTCCATCTCCATCTCTTTATCTCCATCTCTTTATCTCTTTCTCTCCATCTCTTTCTCTCAATCTCTTTCTCTCCATCTCTTTCTCTCCATCTCTTTCTCTCCTCTTTCTCTCCATCTCTTTCTCTCCATCTCTTTCCTCCATCTCTTTCTCTCCATCTCTTTCTCTCCATCTCTTTCTCTCTTTATCTCTCCATCTCTTTCTCTCCATCTCTTTCTCCATCTCATCTCTCCTCTTTATCTCCATCTCTTTATCTCTCCATCTCTTTATCTCTCCATCTCTTTATCTCCATCTCTTTCTCTCCATCTCTTTATCTCTCCTTTATCTCTCTTTTATCTCTCCATCTCTTTCTCTCATCTCTTTATATCTCCATCTCTTTCTCTCCATCTCTTTCTCTCATCTCTTCTCTTTCTCTCCATCTCTTTCTCCATCTCTTTATCTCTCCATCTCTTTATCTCATCTCTTTCTCTCCATCTCTTTCTCTCATCTCTTTATCTCCATCTCTTTATCCATCTCTTTATCTCTTTCTCTCCATCTCTTTATCTCCATCTCTTTATCTCCATCTCTTTATCTCTTTTATCTCTCTCTCATCTCTTTCTCTCCATCTCTTTCTTTCTCTCCATCTCTTTCTCTCCATCTCTTTCTCTCCATCTCTTTCTCTCCATCTCTTTCTCTCCATCTTTTATCTCTCCATCTCTTTCTCTCCATCTCTTTCTCTCCATCTCTCAATTCTCTTCAATCTCTTTCCATCTCTTTCTCTCCATCTCTTTATCTCTCCATCTCTTTATCTCTCCATCTCTTTCTCATCTCTTTCTCTCCATCTCTTTATCTCTCTTTCCATCTCTTTCTCTCCATCTCATCTCTTTATCTCTCCATCTCTTTCTCTCTTTATCCATCTCTTTCTCTCCATCTCTTTCTCTCTCTTTATCTCTCTCTTTCATCTCTTTATCTCTCAATCTCTTTATCTCTCCATCTCTTTCTCTCTTTCATCTCTTTCCATCTCTCTCATCTCTTTCTCTCCATCTCTTTATCTCTCCATCTCTTTATCTCTCCATCTCTTTCTCTCCATCTCTTTATCTCTCAATCTCTTTATCTCTCCATCTCTTTCTTTCTCTCCATCTCTTTCTCTCCATCTCTTTCTCTCCATCTCTTTATCTCTTTATCTCATCTCTTTCTTTATATCTCCATCTCTTTATCTCTCCATCTCTTTATCTCTCCATCTCTTTCTCTCCATCTCTTTCTCTCCATCTCTTTATCTCTCATCTCTTTATCTCTTTATCTCTCATCTCTTTCTCTCTCATCTCTTTCTCTCCATCTCTTCCATCTCTTTCTCCATCTCTTTCTCTCCATCTCTTTCTCCATCTCTTTATCTCTTTATCTCTCCTTTATCTCTCATCTCTTTATCTCTCCATCTCTTTCTCTCCATCTCTCATCTCTTTATCTCTCTCCATCTCTTTCTCTCCATCTCTTTATCTCTCATCTCTTTCTCTCCATCTCTTTATCTCTTCTCTTTCTCTCCATCTCTTTATATCTCCATCTCTTTCTCTCCATCTTTCTCTCCATCTCTTTATCTCTCAATCTCATCTCTTTATCTCTCCATCTCTTTCTCTCCATCTCTTTCTCTCCATCTCTTTATCTCCATCTCTTTATCTCTTTCTCTCCATCTCTTTCTCTCCATCTCTTTTATATCTCTCCATCTCTTTCCATCTCCATCTCTTTTTCTCTCATCTCTTTATCTCTCCATCTCTCTCCATCTCTTTATCTCTCAATCTCTCTCCATCTCTTTCTCTCTCTTTCTCTCTCCATCTCTTTATCTCTCCATCTCTTTATCTCTCCCATCTCTTTATCTCCATCTCTTTATCTCTCATCTCTTTATCTCTTTCTCTCCATCTCTTTCTCTTTCATCTCTTTTATCTCTCCATCTCTTTATCTCTCATCTCTTTCTCTCTTTATCTCCATCTCTTTATCTCCATCTCTTTATCTCTTTCTCTCCATCTCTTTCTCTCAATCTCTTTCTCTCCATCTCTTTCTCTCAATCTCTTTATCTCTCCATCTCTCAATCTCTTTATCTCTTCATCTCTTTCTCTCCATCTCTTTATCTCTCCATCTCTTTATCTCTCATCTCTTTCTCTCCATCTCTTTCTCTCCATCTCTTTCTCTCCATCTCTTTCTCTCAATCTCTTTCTCTCCATCTCTTTCTCTCAATCTCTTTATCTCTCCATCTCTCAATCTCTTTATCTCTTCATCTCTTTCTCTCCATCTCTTTATCTTAATCTATTTATCTCTCCATGTCTTTATCTCCCTACGGCTGGCTCAATCACTATTCAACAGGAGAGGATATCTGTTATTTTTGTAGTACTCAGGCACAAAACCGAAGAGATGGAGTGTACTAGAGATGACTCTTTACATTAGAGTAAATCCATTCAGAGGATAGGTAAGGAAATAGAGAGGTTTTATGCTGCTAAAGAGCTGTAAGTGAATTGTCAATGAAAGTGCAATGATTGTTGACATCGATCTAGTCTGTGTGTGTGTGTTCTTCTCTTACCCGTCTCTCTCTCCATCCCTCTCTCTCCCTCCAGACCTCTGCTAAGTTGCCATGACGAGTGAGGAGTGTCCCGTTCCGCTAGGGGGCGTGTCCCCGGTGGGGGCGGGGCTCTGCGAGGACTACGGCCCGGTTCAGGCTGATGACATCATCGAGGAGGCGGGAGGGTCGGGCGATGATGTCAGCATCGGCAGTGACCTCAGCACGCTGGTCGTGCCGTTCCCTGAACTTGCACCCGTGGTGTTCTTCTGTCTCAAGCAGACCACCTGTCCCCGCAGCTGGTGCATACACATGGTGTCCAGCCCATATCCTTTACTACTGCTGAGATTACCTCCGACCCCTAACCTCTGACACCTGGCCTCTGACCCTTGACCCCTAACCCCCAAAATTTCACCCATCACCTCTCACACTTAAATGGTCTTCATCCTATATAGTTTTGGCTGCTTCGCGTAGTGTGGTATTATCTCTACCTTCTTACCCTTTGTGCTGTTGTCTGTCCCTGCTACCATGTTGTGCTGCTGCCATGTTGTGTTGCTACCGTGTTGTTGTCATGTTGTGTTGCTACCGTGTTGTTGTCATGTTGTGTTGCTACCGTGTTGTTGTCATGTTGTGTTGCTACCGTGTTGTTGTCATGTTGTGTTGCTACCGTGTTGTTGTCATGTTGTGCTGATACCATGCTGTGTTTTCATGTGTTGCTGCCATGCTATGTTGATTTCTTAGGTCTCTTTATGTAGTGTTGTGCTGTCTCTCTTGTCATGATGTGTGTTTGGTCCTTTTATTTAATTTTTTATTTTTAATCCCATCCCCCGTCCCTGCAGGAGGCCTTTTGCCTTCTGGTAGGCCATCATGGTAAATAAGAATATGTTCTTAACTGACTTGCCTAGTTAAATAAAGGTAATTATATATATCCTTATAACATATTCTATATGTCATTATGTCCATATCCCAGACTCTTACCCTGAACCCCTATCTCCTGACCTCTCACCTCTAATATTCTTCCACTGAACTAATCTAACCTACTCAGCTCTCCCCCTCTTCACCCTTCACCTCTCTCAACCTCAGTCTCCCTCCATCTCTCATTGCCTCTTCATGCCTCTTATAGCCCTCTTCTAAACCCTGCAACCCTTCCCTCTTTCCTCATCATCCTATCTGTCCTCCACCATCTCTTACCTTTTCTCTTTCCCCTCCTCTCCTTTCCCTCTCCCCCTCTCCTCCCTCTGGCCTGATCCCAGTCTGCCTGAAAGCTCAGTATCTCCTGATGTCCTGACCTGAGTAAGTCCACTTTACTGTCTCTATATTCAACCCCGGTTTTGATCCACTCAGTAATGCTGAATGATGGAGAAAGTTGACCAACCTGTCAATGATAACTTTTTTGCTCTGTTCTGACAGACTGCGACTGGATATAAGTTTGCTTCAGTAGGTGTTTGTGTGTGTGTGTGTTAATGTGTGTGTGTTTATGTGTGTGTGTGTGTGTCCATCTAGGAGTGTGTTGGCACAAACACTCTTTCCCGTGGCTGACCCAGGTGATAATCTGCAGTGAATGCTGAGGAAGTCTCTCTCTCCATTGAGGCTGTTCAGTCTTTGATGTACTGTCAGGGTTTTGAGGGATTTGCTAGGCTTTCTAGTGTGTAAGATTGGTGTGTGTGTGATCGGCCTCTAGCCAGGAAGTTTCCCAATCTTATTTCACATCGCCCCAAACACTGACGCCTTTGATTGGCCAACTCCGGCCCATGGTGATAACTCAGAACACAAGCGTGTTACACACACACACACACACACACACACACACACACACACACACACACACACACACACACACACACACACACACACACACACACACACACACACACACACACACACACACACACACACACACACACACATAGATCATAATTTTGTAATACATGGAGAGACAGGGCTTGGGAATTTCTGGGTTGCGGGTGTTTGTTGTTGGATAAGGTGGTGATTCTGCGCACACACACACACACGCACACACACACACACACACACACACACACACACACACACACACACACACACACACACACACACACACACACACACACACACACACACACACACACACACACACACACACACACACACACACACACACACACACACACACACACACACACACACACACATAGGCCAATGATTCCCTCCCAGGCAGGCCTGCTTACAACAGAGAAAGAAAACTCCCACTGTTCCACTCTCTGCATGTCTCTCATTCTCTCCCCTTACTCCCTCTGCCCATCTCTCCCCTCTCTCTTTTCATCTCTCTCTCACTCCCTCTGCCCATCTCTCCCCTCTCTCTTTTCATCTCTCTCTCACTCCCTCTGCCCATCTCTCCCCTCTCTTTTCATCTCTCTCACTCCCTCTGCCCATCTCTCCCCTCTCTCTTTTCATCTCTCTCACTCCCTCTGCCCATCTCTCCCCTCTCTCTTTTCATCTCTCTCTCACTCCCTCTGCCCATCTCGTTTTTCATCTCTCTCTTACTCCCCCTGGCCAACTCTCCCCTCTCTTTTCAATTCTCTCTCTTTTCTCTCTCTCTCCATGACTTTCTCTTCTCATTCATTTCACCCTCTGCATTATTCTTCATCTTACATGCTTCTGTGTGTGTTTTTGTGTTTGTGTCTGTGTGTGTGTGTATGGAAAGGCATGTGTGCTTACGTACGTTGCCATGGTATATGCCTGCCTGCTTACCGTGAAGCCACACCCCCCTCTCCACCTCTCCTCCCCTCTTCTCCCCTCTGCTCTACTCTACTCCCCTCCACTTTCATCCACACTCTCCACCTCTCTCTCCTCCCCTCCACTCTCCTCCCCTCCCTTCTCATCCCCTCCACTCTCCTCCTCTCCACTCCCCTCTCCTGTCCCCTCTCCTTTCCTCTCCTCTCCTTTCCTCTCTGGTTTATTATCCTAAGATATTATCTCTGGTCTCTCCTGACCAGACAAAGAGGCCTGTGTCTCTTTATGTATTGGCACAGAGATAGGACAGAGATTTCTGCTGTCTGTGTAACTGATTGGACATTAGCTATGTCTGGCCTAGCACTTACTCACCTTCAATATGCTCATCATCATGCCCCACATACGTCAGGCTATGAGTCAGTCAGGCTGAGATATGAGCAGGCTCATCAGCTTAATGGACTAAAAAGAGAAATAATATAATCCAGTCCTAAACCCCCAGATTCAGACACTCTGGGGAGATGGGGACCTGTCTACCACACCCCACCACTTACCCAAAGCATAGATATTCAAAATTACAAGGAGCAGAGTTAATACCTATTTGCAAGTGATTGCAGTGCTTTTTCAAATACTAGTTTCCTCCTCAAACCCGCCCTCGTCCTTTTTTCTACAATGCGTGCAGGACACGGGGTTGTCGAGAGCTGCCTGAGCATGTTTCTTTCCCAAGCAGTTGATGCAGAGAAAGTGAGAGCCTTTCCTGTCAATCATGGAGCCGAAAGCACAAGAATGTGGGGGTTTGAGTGCTTGTCCTGGCTGTCCTTGGGATGGGGCAGCAGTGGCCATTGTAATTAAACACTGTAGTGTAGTAGCGCCTGTTGTAGAAAATTACGTGTTAGCCCGGAGGGTTAGAATGGGAGACAGTGCGGCGTAACGCTATAGCCAGGCTTGTAGGGCATTAGCTAACTAGCAGCTATCTAGCATGGCTAAGGTATGCTGTCGCTAGCACAGTGCTAGACGATGAGGACCATGCGGGAGCTGTGTTGGACTTCGTGCTGATATCCTCCCAAGAACTTAAAGCCATCAGGCTAAACTTGGTCGTTTTAGTTAACACAAACGAGTGAACATAGGTTAAACTAAACAAGAGGAAAGAGCTAGCAATGCTACAGTATGTGAAGATAAAATTGCTAGCTAGTGTGGTTAGCTTGCTTTCAAATAAGCTAGCCAAGTTAGCTTAATTAAGCCTTGCAGCGTGGGCTAACTAGGTCTCGATAGTTAACTATCGCTAACTATCACCAGAGACAGAAAAGGTATATATATATTTTTTAAATTCAACTCGAAGCAACACAAAAAATATTCCGCCAGTACTCAACACTATCGAGTGGAGCTGAGGTCCAATGTTCGGCAGAGTTAACATCGCGGTTCTGAAAACATTTAAGCAGGATTTTTGAGGAAAGGTACAGATCTGGGGAATAGTACCAAAACATGTCTGCAGCATTGAAGGTCCCCAAGAACACAGTGGCCTCTATCATTCTTAAATGGATGAAGTTTGGAACCACCAAGACTCTTTCTAGAGCTGGTTACCCGGCTAAACTAAGCAATCGGGGGAGATTGGCCTTGATCAGGGAGGTGACCAAGAACCCGATGGGGACCAAGAACCCAATTCCTCTGTTTAGATGGGAGAACCTTCCAAAAGGACAACCCAGCACTCCACCAATCAGGCCTTTATAGTAGTGACCAGATGGAAGCCACTCCTTAGTAAAAGGCACATGACAGTCTGCTGGGAGTTTGCCAAAATGCACCTAAAGGACCTAGATTGAATTCTTTGGCCTGAATGCCAAGCATCACATCTGGAGGAAACTTAGCACCATCCCTACAGTGAAGCAAGGTGGTGGCAGCATCATGAGTTGGGGATGTTTTCAGCGGCAGGGACTGGGAGACTAGTCAGGACCGAGGGAAAGATGAACGGAGCAAAGTACAGAGGAATCCTTGATGAAAACCTGCTGCAGAGCACTCAGGACCTCAGACTGGGGCGAAGGTTCACCTTCCAACAGGACAATGACCCTAAGCACACAGCCAAGACAACGCAGGAGTGGCTTCGGGACTCTGAATGTCCTTGAGTGCCCCAGCCAGAGCACGGACTTGAATCCGATCGAACATCTCTAGAGAGACCAGAAAATAGTGACGCTCCCCGTCCAACCTGACATACATTGAGAGGATCTGTAGAGAAGAATGGAAGAAACTCCAATTCCAAGCCAAGCTTGTAGCATCATACCCAAGAAGACTTGAGACTGTAATCGCTGCCAAAGGTGCTTCAACAAAGTTCTGAGTAAAGGGTCTGAATATTTATTTAAATGTGATATTTCAGTTTTGTATCTTTTATGCATTTGCAAAAAAAAAAATCTAAAAACCAGTAGAGTATTGTATTTAGATTGATGAGGGAATTTGTTTTTTTTCTGTGGTGAAATGCGCAAAGATGATTTCCCATATGTGCTACATATCACTCATATAATCATAGAACCAGGGATACGAGAGCAACCTTGAGTTTCTATGTTTTTCTAGGTGCAAAAACACTCACCTGCTTGTTGTGATGCCACCAATAGGTAACATAACTCATGGCTTCATGCGAGCTGTGAGCCTGTGAGTGTGATGGGACTCATGGCTTCATGCTAGCTGTGAGCCTGTGAGCGTGATGGGACTCATGGCTTCATGCTAGCTGTGAGCCTGTGAGTGTGATGGGACTCATGGCTTCATGCTAGCTGTAAGCCTGTGAGTGTGATGGGACTCATGGCTTCATGCTAGCTGTGAGCCTGTGAGTGTGATGGGACTCATGGCTTCATGCTAGCTGTGAGCCTGTGAGTGTGATGGGACTCATGGCTTCATGCTAGCTGTGAGCCTGTGAGTGTGATGGGACTCATGGCTTCATGCTAGCTGTGAGCCTGTGAGTGTGATGGGACTCATGGCTTCATGCTAGCTGTGAGCCTGTGAGTGTGATTCTTATATCCTATTTCACCCTCTCCCTCTCTCTACTGTCTCTCCTCTACCTCTTTGTCTCTCTTATCTCCCTCCCCTATCTTTCCTCTTCATACATCTGTCTATCCATCCATCCATCCATCCATCCATCCATCCATCTTCCTCTCTCTCTCTCCTCGGAGCTTGATTGGGTCACGGGGTTGTAGAGGAGTGACCGGCCTCCGCGGCCCATGATCTTCTCTATATCTGACAGCTTGTTACCACGATGGAGACGAATATCCACACACCTCAGATAGTCATCACTAACTGTCTCCTTGTAGGACTACCACCTGAGTCTCTCTTTCACTCTCTCTCTCCTCCCTTCTGCCTCCTTCCGTCCTCTCACCCATCCATCTTTCACCCTACCTACTCTTATCGGTTCTCTCTCCACCTTATCTCCGACCTTTCTCCTCTTCCTCCAACCTCTCCTCTGTCTCTATTACTTCATCACTACATTCTCTTTACTCCTCCTTCCCCTCTCCTCTCCTCACGCTGTCTACTCCTTGTCAGCCACTCAGGAGAAACTCTCTAGTTAAGGTAATTATTGGAAACAATGTTTCTCTCTCTCCCTCTCTCCCTCTTCAACATCATCTCCCTTTTCCCTCTTACTTATTCTCTCTCTCTGTACCTCTCTTCACACCTCTCTGTCACATCCAGGATAAACTCCATTAGCGCCTGGTCTCTCTCTCTCTGTGTGTGACAGGGCTGTAGAGGGGTTTAAGAGACTCCACAGAGACCAGGGTACCACTTCTGATTCAATACCAGGTACCACACAGCCAATCGTTGGATGGCAGCAGGCACAGGTAGCCAATCAGTGCACAGGCCGGCTCTCATGTGATGATGGATGGTGTGATGATGGAATGTGGTGTGTACACGGTACTGTCTCTCTTCCTCTCTTCCTCTCCTGCACGGATGAATCCACACACATATACATGCAACACACACGCGTGCATGCACGCTCATATGCACACACAAACATGCATGCGAGTGCACGCAAATGCAAACACACGCACACACTCTCCCTATATGGTTCTGGTTCTGTGCCTGTGTATTCCAGAATGTTCTGTCTGGCTGCACACTAACTGCTGTGCTCTGTATTCCAGAACGTTCTGTCTATCTATCTGATTCCCTGTCTAATTCTAACCTCATAGAATTACAATGCAATGTCTATCAAGCATATTCTCTCTACCCAGCCTGCTCAACCCCACTACCCTCACCCATACTCTCTCTACACAGCCTGCTCAACCACACTACCCTCACCCATACTCTCTCTACCCAGCCTGCTCAACCCCACTACCCTCACCCATACTCTCTCTACCCAGCCTGCTCAACCCCACTACCCTCACCCATACTCTCTCTACCCAGCCTGCTCAACCCCACTACCCTCACCCATACTCTCTCTACACAGCCTGCTCAACCCCACTACCCTCACCCATACTCTCTCTACACAGCCTGCTCAACCCCACTACCCTCACCCATACTCTCTCCACATCTCTCCAGTCCCACCTTACCCTAACATCCATCCTGATAGACAGAGTGAAAGAATGGAAGAGAGGGAAACAACGAGCACAATTGCTCACTTTGTTCCAGCAGGTGCATGTGTGGCAGGAACACCTATTGTCATTATGTGTCATTCAAAGGTGTAGCGGCTTATTCAATCCCCCTTTGATTTCAATGTGTGTGTCAGATCCTGCCTCTGCCTCTGCATCTATATGTGTCTCTCTGGCATGCCTGTTGAATGGAGATGGGGTTTAAATGGCTGTTTGATGGGCTCTGTTAACCCCGTGGCTCCTGGCTGGGCCTGTGAGTGGGTGGGGAGAGACAGAGACACGCTCCACTGAATACTGTACTGACTAGAGAGAGAGAGGGAGAGAGACCACAGCACTGCAGCTGGAGACAATAGGATGGTTCAATGAGAACAGCTCTATTAGGAACTAGGCTTCAAGGACTATGTTTGGGGTGGATTAACAGGGGAATTGTCTTGTTGTCCTGTATATATCCTACTACATGTCACTGTATGTTGTTGTCATTGTACATTACAGGGTAGGAGAGGAGACTTTGACCAACAAAAACACATCAAAGCTCATAGCCCATCTACAGTAGCCATTTCATTTTTTTCAGGAAATATCATCCAATTTCGGAAATGGAGTTGAGTTTAGGATGTTTATGTAGTTACTTATTTTCGAGTATCAACCGAACAGACATAAACAGACATAAACAGACATAAACAGATATAAACAGACACAGCGCCATATTTTGCAGGTGCCCCAGACAGTAGATGAAAGAGAGAGGTTATGTTGTAGTGTGGGGTTAGAGGTCAAACATTAGGGGTCAGGGTTAGGGTCCCCCATATTTCCCCTGATTAAAGGAGGTGGATCAGGGTTTCTGGCCTCCAGATGACCTTTGGGAGATCAAAGCTCCTGTTGCGGTGTGTGTGTGTGTGTGTGTGTGTGTGTGTGTGTGTGTGTGTGTGTGTGTGTGTGTGTGTGTGTGTGTGTGTGTGTGTGTGTGTGTGTGTGTGTGTGTGTGTGTGTGTGTGTGTGTGTGTGTGTGTGTGTGTTTGTGTGTGTGTGAGTGAGAGAGAGAGAGGGAAAGAGATACAGAGCGAGATAACTATTGTTGTCGTCTCAAATTTGTTCATATATTGCCTCCACCCACTCCCTGTCTGCTGTTTCCTGCCTGGGAATACACTGTAGAGAGAAATGAGAGGAAAATACCAAGGGATGGAGGGAGAGGAGGGTTATGGAAGGGAGGAAGAAAATAGAGGAAGACAACATGGTGAGGAGAAATAGAGAGTGAGATGGAAAACTGTTAGTGTTTGTTATTTATCCAGTGTTTTAGTGGGACTAACACTGGCAGTGTTACACAGGCTGCTTCTCAGTCTCTTGTCATGTCAAGAAAAGGCTTTTCTATTATTAATATCGACGTGAGTGAAAGAGATGATCGAAGGGGAAAGAGAGAGAGGAGATATAGAGAGTTTAAAAGAGATAGGGAGAGGGTGATTGAGGGGATAGAGAGTGTAAAAGACATAGGGAGAGGGTGATTGAGGGGATAGAGAGTGTAAAAGACATAGGGAGAGGGGGATTGAGGGGATAGAGAGTGTAAAAGACATAGGGAGAGGGTGATTGAGGGGATAGAGAGTGTAAAAGACATAGGGAGAGGGGGATTGAGGGGATAGAGAGTGTAAAAGATATAGGGAGAGGGTGATTGAGGGGATAGAGAGTTTAAAAGACATAGGGAGAGGGTGATTGAGGGGATAGAGAGTGTAAAAGATATAGGGAGAGGGGGATTGAGGGGATAGAGAGTTTAAAAGACATAGGGAGAGGGGGATTGAGGGGATAGAGAGTGTAAAAAATATAGGGAGAGGGGGATTGAGGGGATAGAGAGTTTAAAAGACATAGGGAGAGGGGGATTGAGGGGATAGAGAGTGTAAAAGATATAGGGAGAGGGGGATTGAGGGGATAGAGAGTTTAAAAGACATAGGGAGAGGGTGATTGAGGGGATAGAGAGTGTAAAAGATATAGGGAGAGGGGGATTGAGGGGATAGAGAGTTTAAAAGACATAGGGAGAGGGGGATTGAGGGGATAGAGAGTGTAAAAGATATAGGGAGAGGGGGATTGAGGGGATAGAGAGTTTAAAAGACATAGGGAGAGGAGGATTGAGGGGATAGAGAGTGTAAAAGATATAGGGAGAGGGGGATTGAGGGGATAGAGAGTGTAAAAGACATAGGGAGAGGGGGATTGAGGGGATAGAGAGTGTAAAAGACATAGGGAGAGGGTGATTGAGGGGATAGAGAGTGTAAAAGACATAGGGAGAGGGGGATTGAGGGGATAGAGAGTGTAAAAGACATAGGGAGAGGGGGATTGAGGGGATAGAGAGTGTAAAAGATATAGGGAGAGGGGGATTGAGGGGATAGAGAGTTTAAAAGACATAGGGAGAGGGGGATTGAGGGGATAGAGAGTGTAAAAGATATAGGGAGAGGGGGAATGAGGGGATAGAGAGTGTAAAAGACATAGGGAGAGGGTGATTGAGGGGATAGAGAGTGTAAAAGACATAGGGAGAGGGGGATTGAGGGGATAGAGAGTGTAAAAGACATAGGGAGAGGGTGATTGAGGAGATAGTGTAAAGAGATAGGGAGAGGGGGATTGAGGAGCTATTGTAAAGAGATAGGGAGAGGGGGATTGAGGAGATAGTGTAAAGAGATAGGGAGAGGGGGATTGAGGAGCTATTGTAAAGAGATAGGGAGAGGGGGATTGAGGAGATAGTGTAAAGAGATAGGGAGAGGGGGATTGAGGAGATAGTGTAAAGAGATAGGGAGAGGGGGATTGAGGAGATAGTGTAAAGAGATAGGGAGAGGGGGATTGAGGAGCTATTGTAAAGAGATAGGGAGAGGGGGATTGAGGAGATAGTGTAAAGAGATAGGGAGAGGGGGATTGAGGAGCTATTGTAAAGAGATAGGGAGAGGGGGATTGAGGAGATAGTGTAAAGAGATAGGGAGAGGGGGATTGAGGAGATAGTGTAAAGCGATAGGGAGAGGGGGATTGAGGAGATATTGTAAAGAGATAGGGAGAGGGGGATTGAGGAGATAGTGTAAAGAGATAGGGAGAGGGGGATTGATGATCTTAATGTGATCAGTTGTGTTGTGACAAGGTAAGGGTGGTATACAGAAGATAGCCCTATTTGGTAAAAGACTAAGTCCATATCATGGCAAGAACAGCTCAAATAAGAAAAGAGAAACGACAGTGCGTCATTACTTTAATACATGAAGTTGTCAATCCATAAAAAGTCAAGAAAGTTTCTTCAACTGTCGTCGCAAAAACCATCAAGCGCTATAATGAAACTGTCTCTCATGAGCACCGCCACAGGAAAGACCCAGAGCTGCCTCTGCTGCAGAGAACAAGTTCATTAGAGTTACCAACCTCAGAAATTGCAGCCCAAATAAATGCTTCACAGAGTTGAAGTAACAGACATCAACTGTTCAGAGGAGACTGCATGAATCAGGCCTTCATGGTCGAATTGCTGCAAAGAAATCACTACTAAAGGAACTCAATAAGAAGAAGAGACTTGCTTGGGCCAAGAAACAATGGACATTAGACCAGTGGAAATGTGTCCTTTGGTCTGATGAGTCCAAATTTGTGATTTTTGTTTCCAACCACTGTATCTTTGTGAGTGAGGGCCTCACTGCCTGTATGTGTGGTTCCCACCGTGAAGCTTGGAGGAGGAGGCGTGATGGTGTGGGAGTGCTTTTCTGGTGACACTGTCTGTTATTTATTTAGAATTCAAGACACAGTTAACCACCATACATGCTCAGCACATGTGGGAACTTCTTCAAAACTATTGGAAAAGCATTCCAGGTGAAGATGGTTGAGAGAATGCCAAGAGTGTGCAAAGCTGTCTTCAAGTCAAAGGGTGGCTACTTTGAAGAATCTAAAATCTATAATATATTTTGATTTGTGTCACACTGTTTTGGTTACTACATGATCCATATGTTATTTCACTGTTTTGATGTCTTCACTATTATTCTACAATGTAGAAAATACCCTTGAATGAGTAGGTGTGTCCAAACGTTTGCCTGGTACCCTACATGTAGGGTTAAGTGTGAATACCCCATTGATTGAGAAATACATGTTGGTATATATACAGACAGTCACACAATACAGCATCACATTCACTGCCAGTGAGGAAACCACTACACAGGAAGTAGAAACAGCCAAATAAAGAAGAGGAACATGAGGAAAGGAGAGGAGCAACACTGCTATAATGAGGGGAAACGGTGTGAGACAGGGGCTGCAGGATGAAAGGATGAAAAAAGATAGTCGGTGAGCGAGGGATGGGGGAAAGGGTAATCATAGATACACTAGCATGCTGCTCAAGGTACAGAGAGATATGAACAGTTGGTGCAATGGAGAGAGACAAAGGGAGGAGTGGATAGTTAGCACTTTTGGCTGAGAGGCTTCTAGAAATAAAAGTGTGAGATCTAGTGAATGAGAAGAAAGACAAGGGTGGATAGTAGTTTGTTTGTTTATTTGGATCCCCATTGAGCTCCTGCAGAAGCTACTCTACCTGGGGTCCATAGTTAATACTGTCTTTGAGAGGCAGAGAACGAGAGAGGGAAAGATTGCTAGCTAGCTCTTTCTTGAAGAGCAAAAGAACAAGTGAGGGAGGAGAGAGGGAGACTAGGGTGGATAGTCAGCGTGGTGTAGGAGTGAACTTTTGCCTAGTGCCTGTCTAGCTTAGACAGGTGTGTGTGTGTGTGTGTGTGTGTGTGTGTGTGTGTGTGTGTGTGTGTGTGTGTGCCTGTCGAGTTAAAGAGACAGGAGGGAAGAACATGGAGACTCTAATTGCACTGGTGACTGCCTTCTCAGGCCTCAGAGAGACTGAACGAGAGAGAGAAAGTCAGAGAGGGAGAGTGAGGGGGCGGGGTGAGATGGGGAGAGACAGAGAGAGAGATGGAATGTGCTAGAGAGAGAGAGAGATAGACGGAGCGAGGGAGAGAGAAAGAGAGGTGGGGACTGAGAGAGAAAGAGAGATGGGGAGAGCGAGTCCTGTACAGTAGGTGTTGGTGATGATGCAGAATGAACACATCCAGTAGGAGGGTGATATTACCTCCACACCTCCAGCCCTGACCCCACCGCGTGGCCAACTCCTGCCCAGAGACCCTGCTCTATCCTGGGCATGAATGTTATTTATTTTATACAGTCATTTTTGCTCATCTTTATCAATGGTGTCAATAATAGCCAGGTCACCCGTATTCCACGTCCATCCATGTCTGAGGGTGTGGGGAGATGGCGTGGAAACCGGCCACTAGGGGGAAACAGTGAGCAAGTCGATTTTACCTTCAAGTAGATTTTGGTTTAGTTTGAGCGATGTGGACGGGGATGGCGAATCCAATTCCGAATCCAGCGATAAAGTTGTTTTTGAGATTTCGGTTTTAAGCCTATAACAAACCTTAATCCAAACCTTTAATAATAATATATATATATATTAAACTTAACCTTAAACACTTCGAAATTTGACGTTTGAGACTGTGACGTGAGACTGTGACGTGAGACTGTGACATGAGACTGTGACGTGAGACTGTGACGTGAGACTGTGACGTGAGACTGTGACGTGAGACTGTGACGTGAGACTGTGACGTGAGACTGTGACGTGAGACTGTGACGTGAGACTGTGACGTGAGACTGTGACGTGAGACTGTGTCGTGAGACTGTGACGTGAGACTGTGACGTGAGACTGTGACGTGAGACTGTGACGTGAGACTGTGAGAGCTATTTGGTCAATAATAGTATTATGCAGATTTGTTCAGTTTTGCAAGTAGGGATCAAATCTGAAGAGGGAAGCAGAATTAAACACAACACAGGCCCACTGTGATCTGGTGATCTAGTCTTTTGTCCTCTAATCCACACGTATCCTTATTGGACTAATAGCTGACCTCTGAATCCAACTGTCTGACCTATCACCTCCTCCCTGTGGATGTATTGCAATCCGATAAAGGCCATTGACTCTGGCCAGTAATTGATGATCTCAATTAGGTCTATGCAGCCTCCCCCGGCTTGATTGGACAAATCAAGCTTATTACAGGGCTCACCTCTGACACACACACACACACACACACACACACACACACACACACACACACACACACACACACATGGGGACATGTACACACATGCAGATGAAGGCAAACGTGGGCACACACACATACACACACATACACACATTTAGACCAGGAGTTGGAACCGGTTCAGGGAACAGAACTGAAAACCAGGAAAATAACAAGGCATTTTCAAGGAACCGAATAAGAACCGGGAACGAATGTGATCTACACTGTTCCGGAGCAGAACCGTTATTTTAAAAGCATGGAAACTAGTTAATAACGATCTTTTACATTCCAGACATTTTTTTTCAGTCTCACAAAAAACTCTACAAAGTGCTTGTGCAAAGCCCTCCCTCTGTCAATCAGAAACGTAACATCTTTGCCAGTTTGTGTGCTTGTACTACCTGCCCTTCCTTCTCCGAGGCGTAGCTGTAGCCTACTGATGTGACACGCGTGGCTTCTTTTATTTTTACTAGAGAATAATGCATTCACTTTTTCAATGCTGGTTAATGATGCTATAGATATCGCGTTTCACATTGGATTTATTAACTACAAAAATATTAATTCTGGTGCCGCTCTGCACACACAAGCTTGTTAGTTAGCTTTGCTGGTCTAACGTTAAGCCAACTCTCAGAGGTTCAAAGACATTCAAAGTTTAAAGCCCCAGTGCAGTCTTTAAAAATGTATTTTTTAATCATCACTGTATGTCTAATAACTCCAAATATTTTTTTATTATTTAATTCACTGAGCCTACTTTTGTTATTGAAGTACTCAGTCTGATCATTTGGGCGTGTTGATAGAAATATGAATATATTTACATATACAGCCCTGATAGGATCGTCTAGACCAGTTCTTACACTAAAAGAGCATTATCATAATTTTGACCATTTCAGATAGTTCTTTCAATCCAAAGTGTGGAAATATCCTAAAACGTTTTTGACTGCACTGGGAGATTGTATTATGATATAATGTCATAACTGACGAGATGAAGTGATTTATTAGTTTCAATACAGACCTTCCCTGCTTCCTTCCTGTCTTCCTCTGATAAACTGGATTCTCTCTATTTTCTATTTCTGTCAGCTGTTCTCTAATGAGAGCTGACAGCACAATTCAGTACCACTTAGTTTAGTGGCAGAAAGTGCCAACTCCAGGCTCTTCATCACTGTGTGTGTGTGTGTGTGTGTGTGTGTGTGTGTGTGTGTGTGTGTGTGTGTGTGTGTGTGTGTGTGTGTGTGTGTGTGTGTGTGTGTGTGTGTGTGTGTGTGTGTGTGTGTGTGTGTGTGTGTGTGTGTGCGTGTGTGTGTGTGTGTGAGCGTGCAAGAGAGCGAGAGAGGGGCTACCAGAGACCCAGACACTGTTTAAATGATGTTATGACAACCTATTGTTATCTCACACCCACTGGATGAGAATGTGTTTGTTCTATGTGTGTATTGTGTTATATATGTGTATTGTGTTATATATGTGTATTGTGTTATGTGTGTATTGTGCTATGTGTGTGTATATTGTGTTCTATGTGTGTATTGTGTTATATATGTGTATTGTGTTATGTGTGTATTGTGCTATGTGCGTGTATATTGTGTTCTATGTGTGTATTGTTTGTGTGTATTGTGTTTTATATGTGTATTGTATTCTGTGTGTGTATTGTGTGCTGTGTGTGTATTGTGTTCTATGTGTGTATTGTTTGTGTGTATTGTGTTTTATATGTGTATTGTGTGCTGTGTGTGTATTGTGTTCTATGTGTGTATTGTGTTCTGTGTGTGCTCTGTATGTGTATTGTATTCTGTGTGTGTGTATTGTGGTATGTGTGTATTGTGTGCTGTGTGTATTGTGTGCTGTGTGTGTATTGTGTTCTATGTGTGCTGTGTGTGTATTGTATTATGTGTGTATATTGTGTTCTATGTGTGCATTGTATTCTGTGTGTGTATTGTGTTCTGTGTGTGCATTGTATTATGTGTGTGTATTGTGTTCTATGTGTGTATTGTATTATGTGTGTATATTGTGTTCTATGTGTGCATTGTATTATGTGTGTGTATTGTGTTCTATGTGTGCATTGTATTATGTGTGTATATTGTGTTCTATGTGTGCATTGTATTATGTGTGTGTATTGTGTTCTATGTGTGTATTGTATTATGTGTGTGTATTGTGTTCTATGTGTGTATTGTATTATGTGTGTATATTGTGTTCTATGTGTGCATTGTATTATGTGTGTATATTGTGTTCTATGTGTGTATTGTATTATGTGTGTGTATTGTGTTCTATGTGTGTATTGTATTATGTGTGTATATTGTGTTCTATGTGTGCATTGTATTATGTGTGTATATTGTGTTCTATGTGTGCATTGTATTATGTGTGTGTATTGTGTTCTATGTGTGTATTGTATTATGTGTGTGTATTGTGTTCTATTTTCTTTAGATTCCTAACTTCCTTACCCATCTCATGGAAGAGTCTTGGCCTGATAATGGCATTGGTTTATCTCTCTTTCCTTATTTATACTTTTCTGTGTGTTTTTATGTACACCTTCTGCAGACTTCAATTGGACCACTGTAGATAAACAGTTATTCAAATGAATCTTAACCCCCCCCTAGTTTGACTCTTAACCTATTATGACACGTCTGTCTACATTAGGTCACCTTGGCCCCCAACCACCAATCAGATCTGTGGGAATCAATAAATTGTTGTTTAACCTTTTAATCTCCTAACATTATCATTAGCAACAACATCATTAGACAGCATTCGGTTCAGCAGAACCTTTTGTGATCATTAAAGATCTGTTGAAGGGCCGGCGGCAGTGTGATAGAGATGTAAGATAGAGATGTTAGATAGAGATGTTAGATAGAGATGTAAGATAGAGATGTTAGATAGAGATGTAAGATAGAGATGTTAGATAGAGATGTTAGATAGAGATGTAAGATAGAGATGTAAGATAGAGATGTAAGATAGAGATGTTAGATAGAGATGTTAGATAGAGATGTAAGATAGAGATGTAAGATAGAGATGTTAGATAGAGATGTTAGATAGAGATGTTAGATAGAGATGTAAGATAGAGATGTAAGATATAGATGTTAGATAGAGATGTAAGATAAAGATGTAAGATAGAGATGTAAGATAGAGATGTTAGATAGAGATGTTAGATAGAGATGTTAGATAGAGATGTTAGATAGAGATGTTAGATAGAGATGTAAGATAGAGATGTAAGATATAGATGTTAGATAGAGATGTAAGATAAAGATGTAAGATAGAGATGTTAGATAGAGATGTTAGATAAAGATGTAAGATAGAGATGTAAGATAGAGATGTTAGATAGAGATGTTAGATAAAGATGTAAGATAGAGATGTAAGATAGAGATGTTAGATAGAGATGTAAGCTAGAGATGTTAGATAGAGATGTTAGATAGAGATGTTAGATAGAGATGTAAGATAGAGATGTTAGATAGAGATGTAAGATAGAGATGTTAGATAGAGATGTAAGATAGAGATGTTAGATAGAGATGTTAGATAGAGATGTAATATATAGATGTTAGATAGAGATGTAAGATAAAGATGTAAGATAGAGATGTACGATAGAGATGTTAGATAGAGATGTTAGATAGAGATGTTAGATATAGATGTTAGATAGAGATGTAAGATAGAGATGTTAGATAGAGATGTTAGATATAGATGTTAGATATAGATGTTAGATAGAGATGTTAGATAGAGATGTTAGATAGAGATGTTAGATAGAGATGTAAGATAGAGATGTTAGATAGAGATGTTAGATAGAGATGTTAGATAGAGATGTAAGATAGAGATGTTAGATAGAGATGTTAGATAGAGATGTTAGATAGAGATGTTAGATAGAGATGTAAGATAGAGATGTTAGATAGAGATGTAAGATAGAGATGTTAGATAGAGATGTTAGATAGAGATGTTAGATAGATATGTTAGATAGAGATGTTAGATAGAGATGTTAGATATAGATGTTAGATAGAGATGTAATATAGAGATGTTAGATAGAGATGTTAGATATAGATGTTAGATAGAGATGTTAGATAGAGATGTTAGATAGATATGTTAGATAGAGATGTAAGATAGAGATGTAAGATAGAGATGTTAGATAGAGATGTTAGATAGAGATGTTAGATAGAGATGTTAGATAAAGATGTAAGATAAAGATTTAAGATAGAGATGTTAGATAAAGATGTAAGATAGAGATGTAAGATAGAGATGTTAGATAGAGATGTTAGATAAAGATGTAAGATAAAGATGTAAGATAGAGATGTTAGATAAAGATGTAAGATAAAGATGTAAGATAGAGATGTTAGATAGAGATGTAAGATAGAGATGTTAGATATAGATGTTAGATAGAGATGTAAGATAGAGATGTTAGATAGAGATGTTAGATAGAGATGTTAGATAGAGATGTTAGATAGAGATGTAAGATAGAGATGTAAGATAGAGATGTAAGATAGAGATGGCATAGCAAAGCTGCAATGGGTTTGGTTTGGTGTGTCAGTGTGAGATGACGGACAGCATCTGCAGTGTGTGTTTATCTGTCCTAACAACTGGGTATTCATAGCCTCAGTTGGAAGAAGCAAAGGAAAGTACTCAACGTGTTAGCAGGCTTGTATGATCTACTATACATTATACAACG
Source organism: Oncorhynchus keta (assembly GCF_023373465.1). NCBI lineage: Eukaryota > Metazoa > Chordata > Actinopteri > Salmoniformes > Salmonidae > Oncorhynchus > Oncorhynchus keta. The sequence continues at coordinate 141,284 of NW_026290763.1, read as the reverse complement.
GGTGTGTCTAATCCTAAATGCTGATTGGTTATATCCGCATTCCAGACGGTATCTATTTAAGCAATAAGGCCCGAGGAGGTGTGGTATATGGCCAATATACCGCGGCTAAGGGCTGAGGTGCCTTATTGCTATTATAAACTGGTTACCAATCTAATTAGAGCAGTAATTTTGGCCAGAGATTTGAGTCTGTATGTTGGCAGCAGCCTCTCTATGTTAGTGATGGCTGTTTAACAGTCTGATGGCCTTGAGACAGAAGCTGTTTTTCAGTCTCTCGGTCCCAGCTTTGATGGACCTGTACTGACCTCGTCTTCTGGATGATAGGGGGGTGAACAGGCAGTGGCTCGGGTGGTTGATGTCGTTGGCCTTCCTGTGACATCGGCTGCTGTAGGTGTCCTGGACATTATCTCACATTTCTTTTAGACTAACATTTAGTTTTTAACAATGGGGATTTGTATAAACCTTACTGTCCGTCTCTCCGATATTTGTAACATTGTTTCAATATTCAAATTCGATCTCCTGCTGTCCCATAGTAATGAACATCTCGGGAGTCGGGACGAGACAGACAGGCAGGCAGGCAGCGTTCTCAGCCAGTTGAAATCGTGAATCAGCTGGAACCATTTTTATGGATTTATACAAAGAAATGTCAATTGAAAAAAAGGTTGAACTAAATAAAGTGTAGCTAGTTTTCAGTCTTTGCAGCTTCAGTTTGAAGTGATTGTGTTAGTTGTGTTGTTGGCTCCTCTGAACAACAGTGTCCTGAAGAGAGAACACATGTTCTATGCCAGGTGAAATCACACCTCATTAGCTCATTGTTATGGAAGTGTTCAAATAAATGTCACTAGAAAACAGCTTAAACAAATGCAATTGTGGCTACTGTGCTGTTATCCTGACTGCACTTTTTGACGTGACTGTAAGTTAGCCATAGTTGGCTAGCTAGCAAAGGATAAGAACGTTGCCAGCCAGTATGGCAATGGAACAAAAAGACTGAATGACAAGACTGAATGACTGGGTCGCGTCTCTAGCAACTGAACCGATAGAACGAACAATCAACCGGCTTGGGTAGCAATCCTAGATTTGTGTCGGGACTATATCTTGTGGAAGGATGAAATAGTATGAATAAATTAATTTAAAATAAACATTTTTAATGAAAATATGTCAGTGATTATTTAGATATGTTGGTAACCCGTTGTATAAAAGTGACTTGGTTTTGGGCCGACCAACATCTGTGCCGATATATCCTCTCTGGCATTATCCCTTAAAGAAAGGGCTACAGCTAGGGATCCATTCTAATTTAGTTTGTGCATGTTGAATTGATAAAACGTGATATTTTGTTTCTTGGCAGTGTTTGGTTTGACTTGAATTAATTCAACTCATTCCTGGAATATATATTTTTTTTCTTATTTTTTACGAGTATTTTCCGCCTGTGTGTTCAATACCTCTGTACTCAATGTTCCCCCTGTTGTACAGTATGTCCTGCTGAGGTGTGATCCCCACAAGGCCAGTTGCTGTCAATACCCATCAGTATCAGTGCAACCAGTTGAGCCGTTATGGCTGACCATGGCTAACCGCACGGATAACCTGAGTAATGCAGCAGGCTAGCCTGGCGCTATCCACATCTCACATGTTTCTAAATAGTAATACTAGTTTCCCCAGCCAAACACATACACTCACACTCACGTTTTATTCATCCCATAACACACCTACACACACACACACTCTCACTCACTCACTCACTCACTCACTCACTCACTCACTCACTCACTCACTCACTCACTCACTCACTCACTCACTCACTCACTCACTCACTCACACACACACTTCCTCCCTCTCAAAACACAGACAGGCCTCAGACTGAGAATAAACAGCCTGATCAAATGTCATACATTAGCCTTCCAGTATCACTGTCCTTAAAGGCCCTACCGTCACTCCACTGTCCCCAAAGGCCCTACCGTCACTCCACTGTCCCCTCAAGGCCCTACCGTCACTCCACTGTCCCCAAAGGCCCTACCGTCACTCCACTGTCCCCAAAGGCCCTACCGTCACTCCACTGTCCCCAAAGGCCCTACCGTCACTCCACTGTCCCCAAAGGACCTATCGTCACTCCACTTTCCTCAAAGGCCCTACCGTCACTCCACTGTCCCCAAAGGCCCTACCGTCACTCCACTGTCCCCAAAGGCCCTACCGTCACTCCACTGTCCTCAAAGGCCCTACCGTCACTCCACTGTCCTCAAAGGCCGTACCGTCACTCCACTGTCCCCAAAGGCCCTACCGTCACTCCACTGTCCCCAAAGGCCCTACCGTCACTCCACTGTCCCCAAAGGCCCTACCGTCACTCCACTGTCCTCAAAGGCCCTACCATCACTCCACTGTCCCCAAAGGCCCTACCGTCACTCCACTGTCCCCAAAGGCCCTAGCGTCACTCCACTGTCCCCAAAGGCCCTACCGTCACTCCACTGTCCTCAAAGGCCCTACCGTCACTCAACTGTCCTCAAAGGCCCTACCGTCACTCCACTGTCCTCAAAGGCCCTACCGTCACTCTACTGTCCTCAAAGGCCCTACCGTCACTCCACTGTCCCCAAAGGCCGTACCGTCACTCCACTGTCCCCAAAGGCCGTACCGTCACTCCATTGTCCTCAAAGGCCGTACCGTCACTCCACTGTCCTCAAAGGCCCTACCGTCACTCCACTGTCCTCAAAGGCCGTACCGTCACTCCACTGTCCTCAAAGGCCGTACCGTCACTCCACTGTCCTCAAAGGCCGTACCGTCACTCCACTGTCCTCAAAGGCCCTACCGTCACTCCACTGTCCTCAAAGGCCATACCGTCACTCCACTGTCCTCAAAGGCCCTACCGTCACTCCACTGTCCTCAAAGGCCGTACCGTCACTCCACTGTCCTCAAAGGCCGTACCGTCACTCCACTGTCCTCAAAGGCCGTACCGTCACTCCACTGTCCTCAAAGGCCCTACCGTCACTCCACTGTCCCCAAAGGCCCTACCGTCACTCCACTGTCCCCAAAGGCCCTACCGTCACTCCACTGTCCTCAAAGGCCGTACCGTCACTCCACTGTCCTCAAAGGCCGTACCGTCACTCCACTGTCCTCAAAGGCCCTACCGTCACTCCACTGTCCCCAAAGGCCCTACCGTCACTCCACTGTCCCCAAAGGCCCTACCGTCACTCCACTGTCCCCAAAGGCCCTACCGTCACTCCACTGTCCTCAAAGGCCGTACCGTCACTCCACTGTCCTCAAAGGCCGTACTGTCACTCCACTGTCCCCAAAGGCCCTACCGTCACTCCACTGTCCCCAAAGGCCCTACCGTCACTCCACTGTCCCCAAAGGCCCTACCATCACTCCACTGTCCCCAAAGGCCCTACCATCACTCCACTGTCGACTCACACAGATGCATATGCATTTAACATACATGTTCATCAGTCTCTGTGGCCTCATTCTCAGAACAGCAGAGCAGTGGGGAGGGAGGGAGGGAGGGAGGGAGGGAGGGAGGGATGGAGGGGAGGGAGGGAGGGAGGGAGGGAGGGAGGGAGGGAGGGAGGGAGGGAGGGAGGGAGGGAGGACAGGGAGGGAGGGAGGACAGGGAGGGAGGGAGAAGCGTGGGCAGGGTTGTATTGTATCTCTTGTGACCTGAAGGTTGTCATGTATTGTATACGGTTTGTTTGGCTCATTCTGTTCATCATGCTGCATTCCTGCTACACTACTGACAGACTGCTGTTAGCCTGCTGTGTGTTGGTCAAGCACTGCACCAGAGATACATCACAGAAGGTGGAAGAAAAGTGTCTTTCATCCTCATTTTCATCTCTTCTCTCCCCCTTTCCATTGTGTTGGCATCAGGCAGGGTGGCAGGTTTGCCAACACAGAGACATTTAGACTATCATCAGTATTAACAGACACATTAACTGGAAACAATGGCAGATGATAATGGGTCAGTGTGCTGGAAAACCTGGGGTCAATGATAAAGGATGGTTCTTAGTGGCCAGATGGGAGATAATGCACACACACACACACACACACACGCACTGAAGAGGGTATTTATTCTGCTCAGTGTAATTTCACAATGTCCTTACTGTGCTAGCCAACCATTAGTAACTAGACGGGATCCAGGGACAAATATCTAGGGGGGGTTTGGCAGTGCAGACTCACACGAACTTGAAACCTATAAAGTTAATTCAAAAGGTAATGCATAAACAGAGGCAGTAGAGGAGATAGAGAAAGGGGGTAATGGAAGGATAGAGATGTACTGTACAGATGGAGAGAAAATACAATGTCTTCCAGAGACCCAGCGGTTTGACACACAAAGAAACAGACTGGGTCCATATATTATTGAGTCTTCCTATCCTTCCTCTCTTTTCTTTCCCTCGCTTTCCCTCTCGCTCTCTCTCTGTCTCTCACGCTCTCTCTCACTCGCTCTCTCTCTCTCTCACGCTCTCTCTCACTCGCTCTCTCTCTGTCTCTCACGCTCTCTCTCTCTTTTCTTCTCTTTCTCTCTCTGCCTGAATTCAGAGACAAAGGGCATCGCCAGCAGACTGCTATACAGTATTAATGAACATGTGGCAGAGGGAGAGAGTTCCACACAGGGTGAGACAGGACAGGAAGAAGCTCTGTTTACTTGTCATACTGTCTTACTGTACTTCCAGCCGCCTCTCACCTTGGAAACCCTTGAGAGGATAGAACCTCTTGTACTCTCAGAGTGCTGTACTGTAGGTCCCACAATAAGAGTTTAGGACAATATATCTCGTATGTGAGGGGTTCAATAAGTTGTCACCTTGGCATCTGAGGACCTCGTCCTCCACTCTTCAGCTTGCATTACAGGTGTGACAGGTATAGTAGCACCTAACCCTCCAATCCCCCCTTTCTGACCTTATCTCTCTCTGTCTCTCTCTCTTTCTCTCTGTCTCTCCCTCTCTCTTTCCATGTCTCTCTCCCGGTCTCCTGGTGACACTGTAGCTCAGCTCTGCTGTAGAGTGGAGGCGTCATGTCTGTCTGCCTGTCTGCCTGTCTGCTGTACTGTAGCCAGCTTGTTAAAGTGTGACTTCCTCTAGAGTGCTGGAGGAACATCACCCAGAGACACTCACTGTGCAGACTAAGCAGTCTCCAGAGGGAGGCTATGGACTGTGGCCACACACACACACACACAAATCCAATTTTATTGGTTGCATACACATATTTGCAGATGTTATCGCAGGTGTAGTGAAATGCTTGTGTTTCTAGCTCCAACAGTGCAGTAATACCTAACAATAAAAAACAATACACACAAATCTCCTAAAATATAAAGATAGAAATGGAGATACAGTTGAAGTCGGAAGTTTACATACACTTAGATTGGAGTCATTAAAACTAGTTTTTCAACCACTCTTGTTAACAAACTATAGTTTTGGAAAGTCGGTCAGGACATCTACTTTGTGCAAGTGTCACGCCCTGACCTTAGTTATCTTTGTTTTCTTTATTATTTTGGTTAGGTCAGGGTGTGACGTCGGTGGTATACGATGCGTATCTTCGTCTTGTCTAGGGTTTTTTGTACATCTACGGAGTTTTGGTTTGTCTAGGTATTTTTGTATATATTTGTATTTATTTCACCTTTATTTAACCAGGTAGGCTAGTTGAGAACAAGTTCTCATTTACAACTGCGACCTGGCCAAGATAAAGCATATCAGTGTGAACAGAAAACAACACAGAGTTACACATGGAGGAAACAATTAGCAAGTCAATAACACAGTAGGAAAAAGAAAAAAAAGAGAGTCTATATACATTGTGTGTAAAAGGCATGAGGAGGTAGGCGAATAATTACAATTTTGCAGATTAACACTGGAGTGATAAATGATCAGATGGTCATGTACAGGTAGAGATACTGGTGTGCAAAATAGCAGAAAAGTAAATAAATATAAACAGTATGGGGAAGAGGTAGGTAAAATTGGGTGGGCTATTTACCGATAGACTATGTACAGCTGCAGCGATCGGTTAGCTGCTCAGATAGCTGATGTTTGAAGTTGGTGAGGGAGATAAAAGTCTCCAACTTCAGTGATTTTTGCAATTCGTTCCAGTCACAGGCAGCAGAGAACTGGAACGAAAGGCAGCCAAATGAGGTGTTGGCTTTAGGGATGATCAGTGAGATACACCTGCTGTATATATAGGTCTATGATGGCCTGAATTGGTTCCCAATCAGAGGCAGCTGTTTGTCGTTGTCTCTGATTGGGGATCTGATTGGGGATCCTATTTAGGTTGCCAATTTCCATGTTGGTTTTGTGGGTTATTGTCTATGGTTAGTTGCATGTCAGCACTCGTTATATATATATATATATATATATATATATATATAGCGTCACAGTTGTTTTGTATATTTTGTTCAGTGTTCTCTTTCATTTAAGAGGAATGTATTCATATCACTCTGCGCCTTGGTCTCCTCGTTATGACGAATGTGACAGCATGACACAAGTCATTTTTCCAACAATTGTTTACAGACAGATTATTTCACTTAGAATTCACTGTATCACAATTCCAGTGGGTCAGAAGTTTACATACACTAAGTTGACTGTGCCTTTAAACAGCTTGGAAAATTCCATAAATTGATGTCATGGCTTTAGAAGCTTCTGACATGCTAATTGCTATCATTTATGTCAATTGGAGGTGTACCTGTGGATGTATTTCAAGGCCTACCTTCAAACTCAGTGCCTCTTTGCTTGACGTCATGGGAAAATCAAAAGCAATCAGCCAAGACATCAGAAAAAAATTGTAGACCTCCACAAGTCTGGTTCATACTACGTTCATCTGTACAAACAATAGTACACCATGGGACCACTCAGCCGTCATACCGCTCAGGAAGGAGACGCGTTCTGTCTCCTAGAGATGAATGTACTTTGGTGCGAAAAGTACAAATCAATCCCAGAACAACAGCAAAAGACCTTGTGAAGATGGTGGAGGAAACAGGTATAAAAGTATCTATATCCACAGTAAAACAAGTTCTATATCGACATAACCTGAAAGGCCGCTCAGCAGGGAAGAAGCCACTGCTCCAAAACCGCCATAAAAAAGCCAGACTACGGTTTGCAAATGCACATGGAGACAAAGATCGTAATTTTTGGCGAAATGTCCTCTGGTTCTGATGAAACAAAAATAGATCTGTTTGGCCATACCGACCATTGTTATGTTTGGAGGTAAAAGGGGAAGGCTTGCAAGCCGAAGAACACCATCCCAACCGTGACGCACGGGGGTGGCAGCATCATGTTGTGAGGTGCTTTGCTGCAGGAGGGACTGGTGCACTTCACAAAAGGCATATATTGAACAACATCTGAAGACATCAGTCAGGAAGTTAAAGCTTGGCTGCAAATGGCTCTTCCAAATGGACATTGACCCTAAGCATATTTCCAAAGTTGTGACTAAATGGCTTAAAGACACCAAAGTCACCGAGTCACCGAGCCCTGACCTCAATCCTATAGAAAATGTGTGGCCGGAACTGAAAAAGCGTGTGCGAGCAAGGAGGCCTACAAACCTGATTCAGTTACACCAGTTCTGTCAGGAGGGATGTGTCAAAATTCACCCAACTTATTGTGGGAAGCTTGTGGAAAGCTTCCCAAAACATTTCACCCAAGTTAAAGGCAAGGCTATGATTCTGACATTTCACATTCTTAAAATAAAGTGGTGATCCTAACTGACCTAAAACAGGGAATGTTTACTAGGATTAAATGTGAGTTTAAATGTATTTGGCTAAGGTGTATTTAAACTTCAGGGTCAGGGTCTGGAATGTAAATATATATACACACACACACATCCAGATGTTGACGACAGAATTCAGATAGACACTGTCAGTATTGTTCTCCAATAGGCTCCTAGCCAGAAATAACAGTTGTGACAGCATTAGTTTCATCCACTCTGCCACACTGTCATTATACACGACAGTACACATATTACTGTACACGTGTTACTGTAAATGTGTTACTGTACACGTGTTCATCCTCATCCCGTCAGTTGAGGATGCCTGGTCATTCTTTAAAAGTAACTTCCTCACCATTTTAGATAAGCATGCTCCGTTCAAAAAATGCAGAACTAAGAACAGATACAGCCCTTGGTTCACTCCAGACCTGACTGCCCTCGACCAGCACAAAAACATCCTGTGGCGGACTGCAATAGCATCGAATAGTCCCCGCGATATGCAACTGTTCAGGGAAGTCAGGAACCAATGTTACTGTAAATGTGTTACTGTAAATGTGTTACTGTACACGTGTTACTGTAAATGTGTTACTGTAAATGTGTTACTGTAAATGTGTTACTGTACACGTGTTACTGTAAATGTGTTACTGTAAATGTGTTACTGTACACGTGTTACTGTAAATGTGTTACTGTAAATGTGTTACTGTACATGTATTACTGTAAATGTGTTACTGTACACGTGTTACTGTACACATATTATCGTACACATGTTACTGTACATGTGTTACTGTACACATAGTATTGTACACATGTTACTGTACATGTGTTACTGTACACATGTTACTGTACATGTGTTACTGTACACATGTTACTGTACATGTGTTACTGTACATGTGTTACTGTACACGTGTTACTGTACATGTGTTACTGTACATGTGTTACTGTACACATGTTACTGGACATGTATTACTGTAAATGTGTTACTGTACATGTATTACTGTAAATGTGTTACTGTACATGTGTTACTGTACACATATTATTGTACACATGTTACTGTAAATGTGTAACAATGAAAAAGAAACAATATATACAAGAGACACGAAACGACAGGACGACTTACTGCTACGCCATGTATTACTGTACATGTAGTACTGTACATGTAGTACTGTACATGTAGTACTGCACATGTAGTACTGTACATGTAGTACTGTACATGTGTTACTGTACATGTATTACTGTATATGTATTACTGTACATGTGTTACTGTACATGTAGTACTGTATATATATTACTGTACATGTATTACTGTACATGTATTACTGTACATGTAGTACTGTATATGTATTACTGTACATGTATTACTGTACATGTATTACTGTACATGTGTTACTGTACATGTATTACTGTACATGTAGTACTGTACATGTGTTACTGTACATGTATTACTGTATATGTATTACTGTACATGTGTTACTGTACATGTAGTACTGTATATGTATTACTGTACATGTGTTACTGTACATGTAGTACTGTACATGTGTTACTGTACATGTATTACTGTATATGTATTACTGTACATGTGTTACTGTACATGTGTTACTGTACATGTATTACTGTACATGTAGTACTGTACATGTGTTACTGTACATGTATTACTGTACATGTGTTACTGTACATGTATTACTGTACATGTAGTACTGTACATGTGTTACTGTACATGTATTACTGTATATGTATTACTGTACATGTGTTACTGTACATGTAGTACTGTATATATATTACTGTACATGTATTACTGTACATGTATTACTGTACATGTAGTACTGTATATGTATTACTGTACATGTATTACTGTACATGTAGTACTGTATATATATTACTGTACATGTATTACTGTACATGTAGTACTGTATATATATTACTGTACATGTATTACTGTACATGTAGTACTGTATATGTATTACTGTACATGTATTACTGTACATGTAGTACTGTATATATATTACTGTACATGTATTACTGTACATGTAGTACTGTATATATATTACTGTACATGTATTACTGTACATTTAGTACTGTATATATATTACTGTACATGTATTACTGTATATATATTACTGTACATGTATTACTGTATATATATTACTGTACATGTATTACTGTATATATGTGTTACTGTACATGTATTACTGTACATGTAGTACTGTACATGTGTTACTGTACATGTATTACTGTACATGTATACTGTATTACTGTACATGTGTTACTGTACATGTAGTACTGTATATATATTACTGTACATGTATTACTGTACATGTATTACTGTACATGTAGTACATGTAGTACTGTATATATATTACTGTACATGTATTACTGTACATGTAGTACTGTATATATATTACTGTACATGTATTACTGTACATGTAGTACTGTATATATATATATTACTGTACATGTATTACTGTACATGTAGTACTGTATATGTATTACTGTACATGTATTACTGTACATGTAGTACTGTATATATATTACTGTACATGTATTACTGTACATGTAGTACTGTATATATATTACTGTACATGTATTACTGTACATGTAGTACTGTATATATATTACTGTACATGTATTACTGTACATGTAGTACTGTATATATATTACTGTACATGTATTACTGTACATGTAGTACTGTATATATATTACTGTACATGTATTACTGTACATTTAGTACTGTATATATATTACTGTACATGTATTACTGTACACGCACCTTTGGCTTTGGTTTATTTTGTTGAACCATTTCACTCTTCTGCCCTGTCTGTCCTCTGTAGTGTCCTTTAGCACTCTGGCAGGTGTGTGTGCGTGTGTGTGTGCGTGTGTGTGTGTGTGTGTGTGTGTGTGTGTGTGTGTGTGTGCGTATGCATATGTGTATGTGTATGCGTATGCGTGTGCGTGTGCGTGTGTGTGTGTGCCCTTGCGTTCCCAACATACCTCCACTTAAGTACACATTACATTGATCCGTCTCATTCATAATAGACTCCAGGGTCGTATTCATCAGGCACCAAACAGAAGAAAACCATCTGAATCAAGGAGGGACTACCTGGACTTGTCCAATAAAAAATGCTTGTTTTTTGTTTTCTGTTGAAAATGTTTTTCTATTCCGTGCACTACGGAACACAACCCAGTTTATGTGGCACTTGATTATATTATCTCTGAGGGGAACAGTCTGACACAGACATTGTGAAAAGCTTTCGAAAAAATGTCTGTGTTTGTCATTTCAAATGGCCTCTGCAAGGCACTTGATTCAAAATCACTTTGGAATTCAGGATATGAAGATTGCATAAAACCTGATTACGACCACCACCTCATGGACTGCGTTGTCACAAAAGAGAGGCTTTAAAGAATTACATCCTACAGCTAAGTAGTAATTCAGTTGTTTATGGAAATAGCTCTCAATTTCTGTATTCTTGATCTTTTCTATAACCCAGAGATATAAGACGATACAGATAGCAGTCAGGCTATGGATGGAGAGGAAGTTGCAGCAGCAGGGGGACCATATTTGGGCATCCATCCCATGTGCCCCAGCGTGTGTAAGTTACAGTTCCGTGATCCAACTCCCTCACCATTCCATACAGCTCCAAGGCTGACAAATTGCTGCCAGAGGAGCCGATGAGACAGTGTCGTCAGACATTGTCTCCCTGCTGAGATCGGTGCCGCCCTGAGATCAAGAGCGGCTCATCAGGTCTAGCTCTGACACCACCGGCATTCAACCAGAAGAAAGAGAGCGATAGAGAAAGAGACAACGGGAGAGAGAGACCTCCACCCTTCCGCCAGACAAATTAGCATCACAGACCGCCACGTCTCTGCCTATTAATAATGAAATGATCTCTCCACCATTGCCCCGTCCATCTATCGTGCCGCCCTCGGCTTGTTTGGTCCTTTCTCTGAAACACCTGCAGCGCTTAGGGAGCAGCCCCTCAGGGATCGGCTCGCTGGGGCTGCTGCACGAGAGGGAGGCCCACTTATGGCAGCTAACTACCTGTGAAGAGGCAGAATTCCAAAACTAAAAGAAAAAATCTGATTTAAAGGTTCCCCTCACTGCACCCCTGAGGTTTCTGCTGCAGACTATAGGACCTGCAGGTTATGTTTGGTGTGTTGCATTGTCTTGTGTTGTGGCAGACTCAGATGAGGTTAAAAGGGTGAGGAGGGAGGGTGGATGCCATGGTTTTTGACAGTCAGTGTGCAGTCAGTGGTGTATTTAAAATGGGTTTTTAATCTGTTGGGATAATGTTATTTAAAGAGTCAGTTCCCCAATTGTACTCCCCTATCTTTGCACTTCTCCCATTGTCTCTCAGTCTGTTTCTTTCTTTCTTCCATTCTCTCTCTCCCCCTCTCTCTCTCCCCACCTCTCCCCCTCCCTCTCTCCCCACCTCTCCCCCCCTCTCCCTCTCCCCCTCTCTCTCCCCACCTCTCCCTCTCTCTCCCCACCTCTCCCTCTCTCTCCCCCCACCTCTCCCCCTCTCTCTCTCCCCCTCTCTCTCCCTCCCTCTCTCTCTCCCCCTCTCTCTCCCCCCCTCTCCCCCTCTCTCTCTCCCCACCTCTCCCCCTCTCTCTCCACCTCTCCCCCTCTCTCTCTCTCTCCCCACCTCTCCCCCTCTCTCTCTCCCCCTCTCTCTCTCCTCACCTCTCCCCTCTCTCTCTCTCCCTCTCTCTCCCCACCTCTCCCCTCTCTCTCTCCCCCTCTCTCTCCCCCACCTCTCCCCTCTCTCTTTCCCCCTCTCTCTCTCCTCACCTCTCCACCTCTCTCTCTCCCCCTCTCTCTCCCCCTCTCTCTCCCCACCTCTCCCCCTCTCTCTCTCCCCCTCTCTCCCCCTCTCTCTCCCCCACCTCTCCCCTCTCTCTCTCTCCCCTCTCTCTCCCCACCTCTCCCCCTCTCTCTATCCCCCTCTCTCTCCCCACCTTTCCCCCTCTCTCTCTCCCCCTCTCTCTCCCCACCTCTCCCCCTCTCTCTCTCCCCCTCTCTCTCTCCTCATCTCTCCCCCTCTCTCTCTCCCCCTCTCTCTCCCCACCTCTCCCCCTCTCTCTTTCCCCCTCTCTCTCCCCACCTTTCCCCCTCTCTCTCTCCCCCTCTCTCTCCCCACCTCTCCCCCTCTCTCTCCCCATCTCTCTGTCAGTCAGCCAGCTGATATGTACAGTACAATAGCTGTCTCTATGTACAGAGGATCATATTTCACCATTACCCTCTTGTGAAATGTGGATGGAGGGATGAGAGACCGTGGGGCCTGAGTATCTCTCTTCTGTCACATTCTCTCCCTCTCTATACATCCGTACTCCTTCACTTCTTTCTTACTTCCCCTCTTTACAAGGCTGGAAGCTGCACTGTCTTCAGAACATCCCCTGTCCATGACACCTAATGCCTAGGTCCTGTGTATTAGGCTGCAACTGATAGAGATGTTATTGTATATGGATAGTCTCTGTTGTGATATGGTCGTTCTACCAGATGTCTTTATCCAGAGTGGCCTACAGTCACAGTTAGCATACAGTATGTGACTGTGTTGGGAATGGAGCCCATAACCCTGGTGTTGCCAGCACTATGCTCCCACCAACCAAGCCATCTGGACCATGTAGGTAGAGGTGAGTGGTGTAGCATCATGATCGAATAGCATTGCATTACTGCATACACTGAAAAGACTTGCATATGGACTCCCAGTCAAATCATTTATTGAGGTTGACATGAATGAACAAATATAGTAGAATATAATATGAGACATGAGAACTGTACTTGTAGAGTTGAACGTCTACAACCCCAAAACCACCGCCACCCACTCTCCTCTGAGGGTTGTCTGAGACTGTCTATGGTGGGGTAACTAGAGAGAGAGTGTCTGCATAGGAGAACGCCTACTACTCTACTGCTCTATGATCAAGGAGGTTAACTCTAGTATTGTATGATAAAGGAGGTTAACTCTGGTATTGTATGATAAAGGAGGTTAACTCTGGTATTATATGATAAAGGAGGTTAACTCTAGTATTGAATGATAAAGGAGGTTAACTCTAGTATTGTATTATAAAGGAGGTTAACTCTAGTATTGTATGATAAAGTAGGTTAACTCTGGTATTGTATGATCAAGGAGGTTAACTCTAGTATTGTATGATCAAGGAGGTTAACTTTAGTATTGTATGATAAAGGAGGTTAACTCTAGTATTGTATGATAAAGGAGGTTAACTTTGTATTGTATGATAAAGGAGGTTAACTCTGGTATTGTATGATAAAGGAGGTTAACTTTAGTATTGTATGATAAAGGAGGTTAACTCTAGTATTGTATGATCAAGGAGGTTAACTCTAGTATTGTATGATAAAGGAGGTTAACTCTAGTATTGTATGATAAAGGAGGTTAACTTTAGTATTGTATGATAAAGGAGGTTAACTCTAGTATTGTATGATCAAGGAGGTTAACTCTAGTATTGTATGATAAAGGAGGTTAACTCTAGTATTGTATGATAAAGGAGGTTAACTTTGGTATTGTATGATAAAGGAGGTTAACTCTGGTATTGTATGATAAAGGAGGTTAACTCTGGTATTGTATGATAAAGGAGGTTAACTCTGGTATTGTATGATAAAGGAGGTTAACTTTGGTATTGTATGATAAAGGAGGTTAACTCTGGTATTGTATGATAAAGGAGGTTAACTCTGGTATTGTATGATAAAGGAGGTTAACTCTGGTATTGTATGATAAAGGAGTTTAACTCTGGTATTGTATGATAAAGGAGGTTAACTTTGGTATTGTATGATAAAGGAGGTTAACGTTGGTATTATATGATAAAGGAGGTTAACTTTGGTATTGTATGATAAAGGAGGTTAACTCTGGTATTATATGATAAAAGAGGGTAACTCTAGTATTATATGATAAAGGAGGTTAACTCTAGTAATGTATGATAAAGGAGGTTAACTCTAGTATTGTATGATAAAGGAGGTTAACTCTGGTATTATATGATAAAGGAGGTTAACTTTGGTATTGTATGATAAAGGAGGTTAACTCTAGTATTATATGATAAAGGAGTTTAACTTTGGTATTATATGATAAAGGAGGTTAACTCTGGTATTATATGATAAAGGAGTTTAACTCTAGTATTGTATGATAAAGGAGGTTAACTCTAGTATTGTATGATCAAGGAGGTTAACTCTGGTATTGTATGATAATGGAGGTTAACTCTAGTATTGTATGATAAAGGAGGTTAACTCTGGTATTATATGATAAAGGAGGTTAACTCTAGTATTGTATGATAAAGGAGATTAACTCTAGTATTGTATGATAAAGGAGGTTAACTCTAGCGAAGTATGATAAAGGAGGTTAACTCTAGTGAAGTATGATAAAGTGTAGACAGCACACCCTGTACCCATTCACACATAGTTTAGACAGCACACCTGTACCCATTCACACATAGTGTAGACAGCACAGCTATACCCATTCACACATAGTGTAGACAGCACACCTGTACCCATTCACACATAGTGTAGACAGGACACCTGTACCCATTCACACATAATGTAGACAGCACACCTGTACCCATTCACACATAGTGTAGACAGGACACCTGTACCCATTCACACATAGTGTAGACAGGACACCTGTACCCATTCACACATAATGTAGACAGCACACCTGTACCCATTCACACATAGTGTAGACAGGACACCTGT
Source organism: Oncorhynchus keta (assembly GCF_023373465.1). Classification (NCBI taxonomy): domain Eukaryota; kingdom Metazoa; phylum Chordata; class Actinopteri; order Salmoniformes; family Salmonidae; genus Oncorhynchus; species Oncorhynchus keta. The sequence continues at coordinate 125,935 of NW_026290763.1, read as the reverse complement.
ACCCATTCACACATAGTGTAGACAGCACACCTGTACCCATTCACACATAATGTAGACAGCACACCTGTACCCATTCACACATAGTGTAGACAGGACACCTGTACCCATTCACACATAGTGTAGACAGGACACCTGTACCCATTCACACATAATGTAGACAGCACACCTGTACCCATTCACACATAGTGTAGACAGCACACCTGTACCCATTCACACATAGTGTAGACAGCACACCTGTACCCATTCACACATAATGTAGACAGCACACCTGTACCCATTCACACATAGTGTAGACAGGACACCTGTACCCATTCACACATAATGTAGACAGCACACCTGTACCCATTCACACATAATGTAGACAGCACACCTGTACCCATTCATACATAGTGTAGACACCACACCTGTACCCATTTATACATAGTGTAGACAGCACACCTGTACCCATTCACACATAGTGTAGACAGCACACCTGTACCCATTCACACATAGTGTAGACAGGACACCTGTACCCATTCACACATAGTGTAGACAGGACACCTGTACCCATTCACACATAGTGTAGACAGCACACCTGTACCCATTCACACATAGTGTAGACAGCACACCTGTACCCATTCACACATAATGTAGACAGCACACCTGTACCCATTCACACATAGTGTAGACAGGACACCTGTACCCATTCACACATAATGTAGACAGCACACCTGTACCCATTCACACATAGTGTAGACAGGACACCTGTACCCATTCACACATAGTGTAGACAGCACACCCTGTACCCATTTATACATAGTGTAGACAGCACACCTGTACCCATTCACACATAATGTAGACAGCACACCTGTACCCATTCATACATAGTGTAGACAGCACACCCTGTAACCATTCACACATAGTGTAGACAGGACACCTGTACCCATTCACACATAGTGTTGACAGCACACCCTGTACCCATTCACACATAGTGTAGACAGGACACCTGTACCCATTCACACATAGTGTAGACAGGACACCTGTACCCATTCACACATAGTGTAGACAGCATACCCTGTACCCATTCACACATAGTGTAGACAGGACACCTGTACCCATTCACACATAGTGTAGACAGCACACCTATACCCATTCACACATAGTGTAGACAGCACACCTGTACCCATTCACACATAGTGTAGACAGCACACCTGTACCCATTCACACATAGTGTAGACAGCACACCTGTACCCATTCACACATAGTGTAGACAGCACACCTATACCCATTCACACATAGTGTAGACAGCACACCCTGTACTAATTCACACATAGTGTAGACAGCACACCTATACCCATTCAGACATAGTGTAGACAGCACACCCTGTACTAATTCACACATAGTGTAGACAGCACACCTGTACCCATTCAGACATAGTGTAGACAGCACACCCTGTACTAATTCACACATAGTGTAGACAGCACACCTGTACCCATTCACACATAGTGTAGACAGCACACCTGTACCCATTCACACATAGTGTAGACAGCACACCTGTACCCATTCACACATAGTGTAGACAGCACACCTGTACCCATTCACACATAGTGTAGACAGCACACCTGTACCCATTCACACATAATGTAGACAGCACACCTGTACCCATTCACACATAGTGTAGACAGCACACCTGTACCCATTCACACATAATGTAGACAGCACACCTGTACCCATTCACACATAGTGTAGACAGCACACCTGTACCCATTCACACATAATGTAGACAGCACACCTGTACCCATTCACACATAATGTAGACAGCACACCTGTACCCATTCACACATAATGTAGACAGCACACCTGTACCCATTCACACATACCAACCTTCCACACAGATATAGTACATACACTCACATTTAAACATTCCCATCCACCAGACAGAGGGTTAGAATGACACGAAACAGACTCGCCACTCTGCCATGGCAACGGAGAGCATAGAGTGTCTCTTACACAGTAACCAATGCATTATGGGAGCATTACCAATAAACACTGGAGCTACAACTCACAGACCAATACACATGTAGAACCAGATACACACACACACACACACACACACACACACACACACACACACACACACACACACACACACACACACACACACACACACACACACACACACACACACACACACACACACACACACACACACACACACACACACACACACACACAGGTGAGGTGTGTTCACTGCACATACATTTTTTCTTCCTTTTGCCCTTTCTCTTTCCCTCTGTCTCTTTGTTGGTCCCTCTCTCGCGTTTCCTCTTCCTTGGCCAGTGGCAAAGACTGTGATGCCAGTGAAAAGGTCAGATGAGGAGGGAAGAGTGGTGGAGCGAAAGAGTGAGCGAGGCATGAGGTGAAAGAGGGGAATGGAGAGAGAGAGAAAGACTAAAGGGATGGAGTGAAAAGAAACCAGGAAGGGGAGTGGGGTTAAAGAGAGAAGGATGAGTGGAGGGAAACAGAGGGGTGGGCTGGAAGTGGAGAATAGGGATGGAGAGAGAGAGAGGGAACAGGAGGTATTAGGAGGGACAGGGGTAGAGAGAGGGAACAGGAGGTATTAGGAGGGACAGGGGTAGAGAGAGGGAACAGGAGGTATTAGGAGGGACAGGGGTAGAGAGAGGGAACAGGAGGTATTAGGAGGGACAGGGGTAGAGAGAGGGAACAGGGGGTATTAGGAGGGACAGGGGTAGAGAGAGGGGACAGGAGGTATTAGGAGGGACAGGGGTAGAGAGAGGGAACAGGAGGTATTAGGAGGGACAGGGGTAGAGAGAGGGAACATGGGGTATTAGGAGGGACAGGGGTAGAGAGAGGGGACAGGAGGTATTAGGAGGGACAGGGGTAGAGAGAGGGGACATGGGGTATTAGGAGGGACAGGGGTAGAGAGAGGGAACATGGGGTATTAGGAGGGACAGGGGTAGAGAGAGGGAACAGGAGGTATTAGGAGGGACAGGGGTAGAGAGGGGGACAGGAGGTATTAGGAGGGACAGGGGTAGATAGAGGGAACAGGAGGTATTAGGAGGGACAGGGGTAGAGAGAGGGAACATGGGGTATTAGGAGGGACAGGGGTAGAGAGAGGGGACAGGAGGTATTAGGAGGGACAGGGGTAGAGAGAGGGAACAGGAGGTATTAGGAGGGACAGGGGTAGAGAGAGGGGACAGGAGGTATTAGGAGGGACAGGGGTAGAGAGAGGGAACAGGAGGTATTAGGAGGGACAGGGGTAGAGAGAGGGAACAGGAGGTATTAGGAGGGACAGGGGTAGAGAGAGGGAACAGGAGGTATTAGGAGGGACAGGGGTAGAGAGAGGGAACAGGGGGTATTAGGAGGGACAGGGGTAGAGAGAGGGAACAGGAGGTATTAGGAGGGACAGGGGTAGAGAGAGGGAACAGGAGGTATTAGGAGGGACAGGGGTAGAGAGAGGGAACAGGAGGTATTAGGAGGGACAGGGGTAGAGAGAGGGGACAGGAGGTATTAGGAGGGACAGGGGTAGAGAGAGGGAACAGGAGGTATTAGGAGGGACAGGGGTAGAGAGAGGGAACACGAGGTATTAGGAGGGACAGGGGTAGAGAGAGGGAACAGGAGGTATTAGGAGGGACAGGGGTAGAGAGAGGGAACAGGAGGTATTAGGAGGGACAGGGGTAGAGAGAGGGAACAGGAGGTATTAGGAGGGACAGGGGTAGAGAGAGGGGACAGGAGGTATTAGGAGGGACAGGGGTAGAGAGAGGGAACAGGAGGTATTAGGAGGGACAGGGGTAGAGAGAGGGAACATGGGGTATTAGGAGGGACAGGGGTAGAGAGAGGGGACAGGAGGTATTAGGAGGGACAGGGGTAGAGAGAGGGGACATGGGGTATTAGGAGGGACAGGGGTAGAGAGAGGGAACATGGGGTATTAGGAGGGACAGGGGTAGAGAGAGGGAACAGGAGGTATTAGGAGGGACAGGGGTAGAGAGAGGGGACAGGAGGTATTAGGAGGGACAGGGGTAGATAGAGGGAACAGGAGGTATTAGGAGGGACAGGGGTAGAGAGAGGGAACATGGGGTATTAGGAGGGACAGGGGTAGAGAGAGGGGACAGGAGGTATTAGGAGGGACAGGGGTAGAGAGAGGGAACAGGAGGTATTAGGAGGGACATAGAGAGAGGGGACAGGAGGTATTAGGAGGGACAGGGGTAGATAGAGGGAACAGGAGGTATTAGGAGGGACAGGGGTAGAGAGAGGGAACAGGAGGTATTAGGAGGGACAGGGGTAGAGAGAGGGAACAGGAGGTATTAGGAGGGACAGGGGTAGAGAGAGGGAACATGGGGTATTAGGAGGGACAGGGGTAGAGAGAGGGAACAGGAGGTATTAGGAGGGACAGGGGTAGAGAGAGGGAACAGGAGGTATTAGGAGGGACAGGGGTAGAGAGGGAACATGGGGTATTAGGAGGGACAGGGGGTAGAGAGAGGGGACAGGAGGTATTAGGAGGGACAGGGGTAGAGAGAGGGAACAGGAGGTATTAGGAGGGACAGGGGTAGAGAGAGGGAACATGGGGTATTAGGAGGGACAGGGGTAGAGAGAGGGGACAGGAGGTATTAGGAGGGACAGGGGTAGAGAGAGGGGACATGGGGTATTAGGAGGGACAGGGGTAGAGAGGGAACATGGGGTATTAGGAGGGACAGGGGTAGAGAGAGGGAACAGGAGGTATTAGGAGGGACAGGGGTAGAGAGAGGGGACAGGAGGTATTAGGAGGGACAGGGGTAGAGAGAGGGGACAGGAGGTATTAGGAGGGACAGGGGTAGAGAGAGGGAACAGGAGGTATTAGGAGGGACAGGGGTAGAGAGAGGGAACAGGAGGTATTAGGAGGGACAGGGGTAGAGAGAGGGAACAGGAGGTATTAGGAGGGACAGGGGTAGAGAGAGGGGACAGGAGGTATTAGGAGGGACAGGGGTAGAGAGAGGGAACAGGAGGTATTAGGAGGGACAGGGGTAGAGAGAGGGAACATGGGGTATTAGGAGGGACAGGGGTAGAGAGAGGGGACAGGAGGTATTAGGAGGGACAGGGGTAGAGAGAGGGGACATGGGGTATTAGGAGGGACAGGGGTAGAGAGAGGGAACATGGGGTATTAGGAGGGACAGGGGTAGAGAGAGGGAACAGGAGGTATTAGGAGGGACAGGGGTAGAGAGAGGGGACAGGAGGTATTAGGAGGGACAGGGGTAGATAGAGGGAACAGGAGGTATTAGGAGGGACAGGGGTAGAGAGAGGGAACATGGGGTATTAGGAGGGACAGGGGTAGAGAGAGGGACAGGAGGTATTAGGAGGGACAGGGGTAGAGAGAGGGAACAGGAGGTATTAGGAGGGACAGGGGTAGAGAGAGGGGACAGGAGGTATTAGGAGGGACAGGGGTAGAGAGAGGGAACAGGAGGTATTAGGAGGGACAGGGGTAGAGAGAGGGAACAGGAGGTATTAGGAGGGACAGGGGTAGAGAGAGGGAACAGGAGGTATTAGGAGGGACAGGGGTAGAGAGAGGGAACAGGGGGTATTAGGAGGGACAGGGGTAGAGAGAGGGAACAGGAGGTATTAGGAGGGACAGGGGTAGAGAGAGGGAACAGGAGGTATTAGGAGGGACAGGGGTAGAGAGAGGGAACATGGGGTATTAGGAGGGACAGGGGTAGAGAGAGGGGACAGGAGGTATTAGGAGGGACAGGGGTAGAGAGAGGGGAACAGGAGGTATTAGGAGGGACAGGGGTAGAGAGAGGGAACATGGGGTATTAGGAGGGACAGGGGTAGAGAGAGGGGACAGGAGGTATTAGGAGGGACAGGGGTAGAGAGAGGGGACATGGGGTATTAGGAGGGACAGGGGTAGAGAGAGGGAACATGGGGTATTAGGAGGGACAGGGGTAGAGAGAGGGAACAGGAGGTATTAGGAGGGACAGGGGTAGAGAGAGGGGACAGGAGGTATTAGGAGGGACAGGGGTAGAGAGAGGGAACAGGAGGTATTAGGAGGGACAGGGGTAGAGAGAGGGAACAGGAGGTATTAGGAGGGACAGGGGTAGAGAGAGGGGACAGGAGGTATTAGGAGGGACAGGGGTAGAGAGAGGGAACAGGAGGTATTAGGAGGGACAGGGGTAGAGAGAGGGGACAGGAGGTATTAGGAGGGACAGGGGTAGAGAGAGGGAACAGGAGGTATTAGGAGGGACAGGGGTAGAGAGAGGGAACAGGAGGTATTAGGAGGGACAGGGGTAGAGAGAGGGAACAGGAGGTATTAGGAGGGACAGGGGTAGAGAGAGGGAACATGGGGTATTAGGAGGGACAGGGGTAGAGAGAGGGAACAGGAGGTATTAGGAGGGACAGGGGTAGAGAGAGGGGACAGGAGGTATTAGGAGGGACAGGGGTAGATAGAGGGAACAGGAGGTATTAGGAGGGACAGGGGTAGAGAGAGGGAACATGGGGTATTAGGAGGGACAGGGGTAGAGAGAGGGGACAGGAGGTATTAGGAGGGACAGGGGTAGAGAGAGGGAACAGGAGGTATTAGGAGGGACAGGGGTAGAGAGAGGGAACATGGGGTATTAGGAGGGACAGGGGTAGAGAGAGGGGACAGGAGGTATTAGGAGGGACAGGGGTAGAGAGAGGGGACATGGGGTATTAGGAGGGACAGGGGTAGAGAGAGGGAACAGGAGGTATTAGGAGGGACAGGGGTAGAGAGAGGGGGATGAGGTAAATGAGAGGAGTGACAGCGACAGATGGCTGGAGGGAGGCTGGTATGGTTGCCTGACTCCAACGTGACAACAAACTGCCCCGACGCATGTCACCACTCATCCTGTCACCCCAGCTCTCTACCTTTCACTCTCTCTCTCTCCCTCTCTCGTCTTCTTTCTATTTCTCTTTGTCTGCCTGTCCCTCCCCTCTCTCTCTCCCTCTCTTATTCACCCAAACTCTTTTCTCTCCCTTTTCATATGTTACTGTTTATGTTTCTCTCTTCCTATTCAGTTTGTCCTCTCTGTGTGTTCTGTACCAGATGTATTAGAGGGAGCCAGTTTGTCCTCTCTGTGTGTTCTGTACCAGATGTATTAGAGGGAGTCAATTTTTCCTCTCTGTGTGTTCTGTACCAGATGTATTAGAGGGAGTCAGTTTTTCCTCTCTGTGTGTTCTGTACCAGATGTATTAGAGGGAGTCAGTTTGTCCTCTCTGTGTGTTCTGTACCAGATGTATTAGAGGGAGTCAGTTTGTCCTCTCTGTGTGTTCTGTACCAGATGTATTAGAGGGAGTCAGTTTGTCCTCTCTGTGTGTTCTGTACCAGATGTATTAGAGGGAGTCAGTTGGTCCTCTCTGTGTGTTCTGTACCAGATGTATTAGAGGGAGTCAGTTGGTCCTCTCTGTGTGTTCTGTACCAGATGTATTAGAGGGAGTCAGTTTGTCCTCTCTGTGTGTTCTGTACCAGACGTATTAGAGGGAGTCAGTTTGTCCTCTCTGTGTGTTCTGTACCAGATGTATTAGAGGGAGTCAGTTGGTCCTCTCTGTGTGTTCTGTACCAGATGTATTAGAGGGAGTCAGTTTGTCCTCTCTGTGTGTTCTGTACCAGACGTATTAGAGGGAGTCAGTTTGTCCTCTCTGTGTGTTCTGTACCAGATGTATTAGAGGGAGTCAGTTGGTCCTCTCTGTGTGTTCTGTACCAGATGTATTAGAGGGAGTCAGTTTGTCCTCTCTGTGTGTTCTGTACCAGATGTATTAGAGGGAGTCAGTTTGTCCTCTCTGTGTGTTCTGTACCAGATGTATTAGAGGGAGTCAGTTTGTCCTCTCTGTGTGTTCTGTACCAGATGTATTAGAGGGAGTCAGTTGGTCCTCTCTGTGTGTTCTGTACCAGATGTATTAGAGGGAGTCAGTTGGTCCTCTCTGTGTGTTCTGTACCAGATGTATTAGAGGGAGTCAGTTTGTCCTATGATCACACAGACAGCTATGATGACACAGACAGCTATGATGACACAGACAGCTATGATGACACATATAGATAGCTATGATCACACAGACAGCTATGATGACACAGCGAGCTATGATCACACATAAATGTAGCTATGATCACACAGAGAGCCATGATCACACAGATAGATATGATCACACATAGAGCTATGGTCAGACAGAGAGCTATGATCACACATAGAGCAATGATCACACACATAGACCTATGATCACACAGAGAGCTATGACCACACATAGACCTATGATCACACAGAGAGCTATGATCACACAGAGAGCTATGGTCAGACAGAGAGCTATGATCACACAGAGAGCTATGGTCACACAGAGACCTATGATCACACAGAGAGTTATGATCACACAGAGAGCTATGATCACACAGATAGCTATGATCACACAAAGAGCTATGATCACACAGAGAGCTATGGTCACACAGAGACCTATGATCACACAGAGACCTATGATCACACAGAGAGCTATGATCACACAGAGAGATATGGTCACACAGAGACCTATGATCACACAGAGAGATATGAGCACTCACTCACAGACACAGAAACGTACACATGCAATGCACCCACACACTCACACACTCACTCACACACACAAACAATAGCACAGTGTTTAGCTTATCTCTGTGGAGGCACCTCGTCTGATCCCGTTGCTGTGGCAACACAGCCAGGATTGTCTTAAGGAATTCTCCCAGTCCCTCTGTAGCTAGCACTACCACATCACTGACCTACCACTACCCTAACCATAACCTTCTGGTAGAGAGAGGAGGGTAGCTAGCACTACCACATCACTGACCTACCACTACCCTAACCATAACCTTCTGGTAGAGAGAGGAGGGTAGCTAGCACTACCACATCACTGACCTACCACTACCCTAACCATAACCTTCTGGTAGAGAGAGGAGGGTAGCTAGCACTACCACATCACTGACCTACCACTCTCTCTACCACTATCCTAACCATAACCTTCTGGTAGAGAGAGGAGGGTAGCTAGCACTACCACATCACTGACCTACCACTCTCTCTACCACTACCCTAACCATAACCTTCTGGTAGAGAGAGGAGGGTAGCTAGCACTACCACATCACTGACCTACCACTACCCTAACCATAACCTTCTGGTAGAGAGAGGAGGCTAGCTAGCACTACCACATCACTGACCTACCACTCTCTCTACCACTACCCTAACCATAACCTTCTGGTAGAGAGAGGAGGGTATCTAGCACTACCACATCACTGACCTACCACTACCCTAACCATAACCTTCTGGTAGAGAGAGGAGGGTAGCTAGCGCTACCACATCACTGACCTACCACTCTCTCTACCACTATCCTAACCATAACCTTCTGGTAGAGAGAGGAGGGTAGCTAGCACTACCACATCACTGACCTACCACTCTCTCTACCACTACCCTAACCATAACCTTCTGGTAGAGAGAGGAGGGTAGCTAGCACTACCACATCACTGACCTACCACTACCCTAACCATAACCTTCTGGTAGAGAGAGGAGGCTAGCTAGCACTACCACATCACTGACCTACCACTCTCTCTACCACTACCCTAACCATAACCTTCTGGTAGAGAGAGGAGGGTATCTAGCACTACCACATCACTGACCTACCACTACCCTAACCATAACCTTCTGGTAGAGAGAGGAGGGTAGCTAGCACTACCACATCACTGACCTACCACTACCCTAACCATAACCTTCTGGTGGAGAGAGGAGGGTAGCTAGCACTACCACATCACTGACCTACCACTACCCTAACCATAACCTTCTGGTAGAGAGAGGAGGGTAGCTAGCACTACCACATCACTGACCTACCACTACCCTAAACATAACCTTCTGGTAGAGAGAGGAGGGTAGCTAGCACTACCACATCACTGACCTACCACTCTCTCTACCACTACCCTAACCATAACCTTCTGATAGAGAGAGGAGGGTATCTAGCACTACCACATCACTGACCTACCACTCTCTCTACCACTAGAGTCCATCCGCTGTGTGTGTGTGTGTGTGTGTGTGTGTGTGTGTGTGTGTGTGTGTGTGTGTGTGTGTGTGTGTGTGTGTGTGTGTGTGTGTGTGTGTGTGTGTGTGTGTGTGTGTGTGTGTGTGTGTGTGTGTGTGTGTGTGTGTGTGTGTGTGTGTGACCCTCCTGCATTAAAGTGTTAATATCTTTCTATTCCTGTACCTTATTCCTATGTGCATCTCGCCACTGACCCTAATAAATACACAAACACACAAATACACAATCACACATACAAACACATATACATCACATCTGTGCTGTTCCACCTCTTGGGGCAGCTTCTAATCTCTGTCCCCATTGTCCATTAGTGGCCATTAGAGCGTGTGAGGACAGCAGTGCATCCTCTCCCCTATACCCTCTCCCCCTCTCCCCTACACCCTCTCCCCCTTCCCTACATCCCCCCCTACACCCTCCCTCTTCCCCCCTCTCCCCTACACCCTCTCCTCACCCCCTCCCCTATGCCCTCCTCCCTCTCCCTCACTCCCTACACCCTCTCCCATATCTTCTACACCCTCTCCCTCTCCCTTCCCCTCCCCTCCCCTACCCCTCCACACCCCTACACACCCTCTCCCCCCTCTCCTCTACTCCCCTACATCCCCCTATGCCCTCTCCCCCTCTCCCCTACACCTTCTCCCCCCTACACCCCCCCCCCTACTCCCCTCTCTTCTACACCCTCCCCCATATCTTCTACACCCCTCTCCCTACGCCCTCTCCCCCTCTACCTTCCCTCCCCTCTCCCCTCTCCCCCTCACCCTCTCCCCTACATCTCCCCTCTCCTCTACACCCTCTCTCTCTACACCCCTCTCCTCCTCTACCCTCTCCCCTCACCCTCTCCCCTACACCCACCTTCTCCCCTCTCCCCCTCTCTCCCCTACACCCCTCTCCCCTACACCCTCTGCTCCCTCTCCCCTCTCCCTACACCTTACACCTCTCTCCCCTCTCCTCTCCACCCCTCTCCCCCTACACCCTCTCCCCTCTGCCCTACACCTTCTCTCTCTCCTCTCACCCTCCCCTCTGCCCTACACCTTCTCTGCCCTCTCTACACCCTCTCCCCTCTGCCATACACCCTCTCCTCCTCTACACCCTCCCCTCTGCCATACACCTTCTCCTTCCTCTCTCCCCTCTCCATACACCTCTCCCCTCTACACCCTCTCCCTCTGCCCTACCCTCTCCCTCTCCTCTGCCCTACACCTTCTCTGCTCTCCTCTACACCCTCTCCCCTCTGCCCTACACCTTCTCTGCTCTCCTCTACACCCTCTCCCCTCTGCCCTACACCTTCTGCTCTCTCTACACCCCCCTACACCTCTCTGCTCCTACACCCTCTCCCTGCCCTACACCTTCCCTCCTCTACTCTCCCCTCTGCCATACACCTTCTCTGCTCTCCTCTACACCCTCTCCCCTCTGCCCTACACCTTCTCTCTCCTCTACACCCTCTCCCCTGCCCTACACCTTCTCTGCTCTCCTCTACACCCTCTCTCTGCCCTACACCTTCTCTGCTCTCTCTACACCCTCTCCCCTCTGCCATACACCTTCTCTGCTCTCCTCTACACCCTCTCCCTCTGCCATACACCTTCTCTGCTCTCCTCTACACCCTCTCCCCTCTGCCCTACACCTTCTCTGCTCTCCTCTACACCCTCTCCCCTCTGCCCTACACCTTCTCTGCTCTCCTCTACCCCTCTCCCCTCTGCTCTCTCTCTACACCCTCTCCCCTCTGCCCTACACCTTCTCTGCTCTCCTCTACACCCTCTCCCCTCTGCCCTACACCTTCTCTGCTCTCCCTCTACACCCTCTCCCTCTGCCCTACTGCCCTACACCTCTCTGCTCTCCTCTACCCCTCTCCCTCTGCCACACCTTCTCTGCTCTCCTCTACACCCTCTCCCCTCTGCCCTACACCTTCTCTGCTCTCCTCTACACCCTCCCCTCTGCCCTACACCTTCTCTGCTCTCCTCTACACCCTCTCCCCTCTGCCCTACACCTTCTCTGCTCTCCTCTACACCCTCTCCCCTCTGCCCTACACCTTCTCTGCTCTCCTCTACACCCCTCTCTACACCCTCTCCCCTCTGCCCTACACCTTCTCTGCTCTCCTCTCTCCCTCTGCCACACCTTCTCTGCCTCCTCTACACCCTCTCCCTCTGCCCTACACCTTCTCTGCTCTCCTCTACACCCTCTCCCCTCTGCCCTACACCTTCTCTGCTCTCCTCTACACCCTTCTCTGCCTCCTCTCTCCCCTCTGCCCTACACCTTCTCTGCTCTCCTCTACACCCTCTCCCCTCTGCCATACACCTTCTCTGCTCTCCTCTCCACCCTCTCTCTGCCTCTACACCCTTCTCTGCTCTCCTCTACACCCTCTCCCCTCTGCCCTACACCTTCTCTGCTCTCCTCTACACCTCTCCCCTCTGCCCTACACCTTCTCTGCTCTCCTCTACACCCTCTGCCCTACACCTTCTCTGCTCTCCTCTACACCCTCTCCCTCTGCCCTACACCTTCTCTGCTCTCCTCTACACCTCTCTGCCCTACACCTTCTCTGCTCTCCTCTACACCCTCTCCCCTCTGCCCTACACCTTCTCTGCTCTCCTCTACACCCTCTCCCCTCTGCCCTACACCTTCTCTGCTCTCCTCTACACCCTCTCCCCTCTGCCCTACACCTTCTCTGCTCTCCTCTACACCCTCTCCCCTCTGCCATACACCTTCTCTGCTCTCCTCTACACCCTCTCCCCTCTGCCCTACACCTTCTCTGCTCTCCTCTACACCCTCTCCCCTCTGCCCTACACCTTCTCTGCTCTCCTCTACACCCTCTCCCCTCTGCCCTACACCTTCTCTCCTCTACACCCTCTCCCCTCTGCCCTACACCCTCTCTCTCCTCTACACCCCTCTCCCCTCTGCCCTACACCTTCTCTGCTCTCCTCTGCTCTCCCCTCTGCCCTACACCTTCTCTGCTCTCCTCTGCCCTACACCTTCTCTGCTCTCCTCTACACCCTCTCCCCTCTGCCCTACACCTTCTCTGCTCTCCTCTACACCCTCTCCCCTCTGCCCTACACCTTCTCTGCTCTCCTCTACACCCTCTCCCCTCTGCCCTACACCTTCTCTGCTCTCCTCTACACCCTCTCCCCTCTGCCCTACACCTTCTCTGCTCTCCTCTACACCCTCTCCCCTCTGCCCTACACCTTCTCTGCTCTCCTCTACACCCTCTCCCCTCTGCCCTACACCTTCTCCCCTCTGCCCTACACCTTCTCTGCTCTCCTCTACACCCTCTCCCCTCTGCCCTACACCTTCTCTGCTCTCCTCTACACCCTCTCCCCTCTGCCCTACACCTTCTCTGCTCTCTCTGCTACACCCTCTCCCCTCTGCCCTACACCTTCTCTGCTCTCCTCTACACCCTCCTCCCCTGCCCTACACCCTGCTCTCCTCTGCCCTACACCTTCTCTGCTCACCCTCTCTCTGCCCTACACCTTCTCTGCTCTCCCCTCTACACCCTCTCCCCTCTGCCCCCTACACCTACACCTTCTCTGCCCTCACCTTCTCTGCTCTCCTCTACACCCTCTCCCCTCTGCCCTACACCTTCTCTGCTCTCCTCTACACCCTCTCCCCTGCCCTACACCTTCTCTGCTCTCCTCTACACCTTCTCTGCCCTCACCTCCTGCTACACCCTCTCCCCTCTGCCCTACACCTTCTCTGCTCTCTCTGCTCTCCTCTACACCCTCTCCCCTCTGCCCTACACCTTCTCTGCTCTCCTCTACACCCTCTCTCTGCCCTACACCTTCTCTGCTCTCCTCTCACCCTCTCCCCTCTGCCCTACACCTTCTCTGCCCCTCTGCCCACCTTCTCTGCTCTCCTCTACACACCTTCTCTGCTCTCCTCTACACCCTCTCCCCCCTCTGCCTCCTACACCTTCCCCTCTGCCCTCTCTCTGCTCTCCTCTACACCCTCTCCCCTCTGCCCTACACCTTCTCTGCTCTCCTCTACACCCTCTCCCCTCTGCCCTACACCTTCTCTGCTCTCCTCTACACCCTCTCTGCCCTCTTCTCTGCCTCCTCTACACCCTCTCCCCTCTGCCCTACACCTTCTCTGCTCTCCTCTACACCCTCTGCCCCTCTGCCCTACACCTTCTCTGCTCTCCTCTACACCCTCTCCCCTCTGCCCTACACCTTCTCTGCCCCTCTGCCCTCCCCTCTGCCTTACACCCCTCTCCCCTCTGCCCTCACCTTCCTGCTCTCCTCTACACCCTCTCCCCTCTGCCCTACACCTTCTCTGCTCTCCTCTACACCTTCTCTGCTCTCTCTGCTCTCCTCTACACCCTCTCCCCTCTGCCCTACACCTTCTCTGCTCTCCTCTACACCCTTCCCCTCTGCCCTACACCTTCTCTGCTCTCCTCTACACCCTCTCCCCTCTGCCCTACACCTTCTCTGCTTCTCTGCTCTACACCCTTCTCTGCTCTCTCTACACCCTCTCCCCTCTGCCCTACACCTTCTCTGCTCTCCTCTACACCCTCTCCCCTCTGCCCTACACCTTCTCTGCTCTCCTCTACACCCTCTCTCTGCCCTACACCTTCTCTGCCTCTACACCCCTTCTCTGCTCTTCTCTGCTCTCCTCTACACCCTCTCCCCTCTGCCCTACACCTTCTCTGCTCTCCTCTACACCCTCTCCCCTCTGCCTTACACCTTCTCTGCTCTCCTCTACACCCTCTCCCTCTGCCACCTTCTCTGCTCTCCTCTACACCCTCTCCCTCTGCCATACACCTTCTCTGCTCTCCCCTCTCCCCTCTGCCCTACACCTTCTCTCTCTCTGCCCTACACCCTTCTCTGCTCTTCTCTGCTCTCCCTACTCTCCCTACCCTCTGCCCTACACCTTCCCCTCTGCTCACCTTCTCTCTCTCCTCTACACCCTCTCCCTCTGCTGCACCTTCTCTGCTCTCCTCTACACCCTCTCCCCTCTGCCTTCTCTGCTCTCCTCTACACCCTCTCCTGCCTCTTCTCTGCCTCCTCTACACCCTCTCCCCTCTGCCCTACACCTTCTCTGCTCTCCTCTACACCCTCTCCCCTCTGCCCTACACCTTCTCTGCTTCTCTCTCCCTCTGCCCTACACCTTCTCTGCTCTCCTCTACACCCTCTCCCCTCTGCCTTACACCTTCTCTGCTCTCCTCTACGCCCTCTCCCCTCTGCCCTACACCTTCTCTGCTCTCCTCTACACCCTCTCCCCTCTGCCTTACACCCTCTATCATGTCCTCTCCATGCTTTTAGCAATACCCATGTAGTCTGTAGTCTGGATTTGTCAGAAGTACACTTTCTCCTTCTCTCCTTTTTCTCAGAAAAGAGAGGGACTGAGGTCACATGTGTTACCACGTTTTGAGTTTATTTCTCTCAATACTGCAGTAGTACTATGAGTTCATGTGCTAAGTTTACATAGTATTTTTGTGCGCTGTAACTTTACTCTGTGTGTCCAGTGGATGTCATTGTCAAGTGATGGCCAAATTGATACTCATACAAGCTATTGAAGTGAATATGGAGTCTCAGTTTGAGGTGACAAGTCGAGTTGAATATTGTTATTTTTTGTATGTGCATTATTAAAAAAGTGGTTACTTTTGTATTTGTATTTTTTGTATATATACACTGCTCATAAAAATAAAGGGAACACTAAAATATCACATCCTAGATCTGAATGAATGAAATATTCTTATTAAATACTTTTTTCTTTACATAGTTGAATGTGCTGACAACAAAATCACACAAAAATTATCAATGGAAATCAAATTTATCAACCCATGGAGGTCTGGATTTGGAGTCACACTCAAAATTAAAGTGGAAAACCACACTACAGGCTGATCCAACTTTGATGTAATGTCCTTAAAACAAGTCAAAATGAGGCTCAGTAGTGTGTGTGGCCTCCACGTGCCTGTATGACCTCCCTACAATGCCTGGGCATGCTCCTGATGAGGTGGCGTATGGTCTCCTGAGGGATCTCCTCCCAGACCTGGACTAAACCATCTGCCAACTCCTGGACAGTCTGTGGTGCAACGTGGCGTTGGTGGATGGAGCGAGACATGATGTCCCAGATGTGCTCAATTGGATTCAGGTCTGGGGAACGGGAGGGCCAGTCCATAGCATCAATGCCTTCCTCTTGCAGGAACTGCTGACACACTCCAGCCACATGAGGTCTAGCATTGTCTTGCATTAGGAGGAACCCAGGGCCAACCGCACCAGCATATGGTCTCACAAGGGGTCTGAGGATCTCATCCCGGTACCTAATGGCAGTCAGGCTACCTCTGGCGAGCACATGGGCCCCCCAAAGAAATGCCACCCCACACCATGACTGACCCACCGCCAAACCGGTCATGCTGGAGGATGTTGCAGGCAGCAGAACGTTCTCCACGGTGTCTCCAGACTCTGTCACGTCTGTCACGTGCTCAGTGTGAACCTGCTTTCTTCTGTGAAGAGCACAGGGTGCCAGTGGCGAATTTGCCAATCTTGGTGTTCTCTGGCAAATGCCAAACGTCCTGCACGGTGTTGGGCTGTAAGCACAACCCCCACCTGTGGACGTCGGGCCCTCATACCACCCTCATGGAGTCTGTTTCTGACCGTTTGAGCAGACACATGCACATTTGTGGCCTGCTGGAGGTCATTTTGCAGGGCTCTGGCAGTGCTCCTCCTTGCACAAAGGTGGAGGTAGCGGTCCTGCTGCTGGGTTGTTGCCCTCCTACGGCCTCCTACATGTCTCCTGATGTACTGGCCTGTCTCCTGGTAGCGCCTCCATGCTCTGGACAATACGCTGACAGACACAGCAAACCTTCTTGCCACAGCTCGCATTGATGTGCCATCCTGGATGAGCTGCACTACCTGAGCCACTTGTGTGGGTTTTAGACTTCGTCTCATGCTACCACTAGAGTGAAAGCACCGCCAGCATTCAAAAGTGACCAAAACATCAGGAACTGAGAAGTGGTCTGTGGTCACCACCTGCAGAACCACTCCTTTATTCGGGGTGTCTTGCTAATTGCCTATAATTTCCACCTGTTGTCTAGTCCATTTGCACAACAGCATGTTAAATTTATTGTCAATCAGTGTTGCTTCCTAAGTGGACAGTTTGATTTCACAGAAGTGTGATTGACTTGGAGTTACATTGTGTTGTTTAAGTGTTCCCTTTATTTTTTGAGCAGTGCATTTTTTGAGCAAAGGATGATTTTATTTTTGTCAAACTCAAAAATACTGTACATACATCGGTTGGCAGCTATATCCTCTGAGGCAAAGTTGGTGTGAACAAACTACAACTCCCATTTGCTGAGGCAAGCAGGCGAGCAGTAACTTAGACACCACCACTGTAGTTTCAGTTAGGCTTTAAATATGTGAGAGCACATGGAGGCTGTGGGGTCTGTAGAAAAGACAGTGGTTCAGGGACTTAAAAATATTTCTGGAAATAACTCATAGAAGTATCAAGGAACTCCTCTTGTTCTGATCAATGTTCTGAAACACGTTGAAAAGGGCTCTAATAATGTCATATTGTGACAAAGCATTTCCTAGTATATTATATGTTGTCATATCATCCCATATCACGTTGCATAGTCTGGTTACTCCCCCCATCCCCCACCTATCATATCACATAGTCTGGTTACTCCCCCCATCCCCCACCTATCATATCACATAGTCTGGTTACTCCCCCATCCCCCACCTATCATATCCCCCACATCATATCACATAGTCTGGTTACTCCCCATATCACATCCCCCCCATCCTATCATATCACATAGTCTGGTTACTCCCCCCATCCCCCACCTATCATATCACATAGTCTGGTTACTCCCCCCATCCCCCACCTATCATATCACATAGTCTGGTTACTCCCCCCATCCCCCACCTATCATATCACATAGTCTGGTTACTCCCCCCATCCCCCACCTATCATATCACATAGTCTGGTTACTCCCCCCATCCCCCACCTATCATATCACATAGTCTGGTTACTCCCCCCATCCCCCACCTATCATATCACATAGTCTGGTTACTCCCCATCCCCATCCCCTGGTTACTCCCCCTCCCCCCATCATATCACATAGTCTCCCCCACCTATCATATCACATAGTCTGGTTACTCCCCCATCCCCCACCTATCATATCACATAGTCTGGTTACTCCCCCCATCCCCCACCTATCATATCACATAGTCTGGTTACTCCCCCCATCCCCCACCTATCATATCACATAGTCTGGTTACTCCCCCCATCCCCCACCTATCATATCACATAGTCTGGTTACTCCCCCCATCCCCACCTATCATATCACATAGTCATATCCCCCATATCATATCACATAGTCTGGTTACTCCCCCATCCCCCACCTATCATATCCCTGGTTACACCTATCATATCACATAGTCTGGTTACTCCCCCATCCCCCCTATCATATCACATAGTCTGGTTACTATCCCCCACCTATCATATCACATAGTCTGGTTATCCCCCATCCCCATCATATCACATAGTCTGGTTACTCCCCATCCCCCACCTATCATATCACATAGTCATCCCCCATCCCCCACCTCATATCACATAGTCTGTTACTCCCCCATCCCCCACCTATCATATCACATAGTCTGGTTACTCCCCCCTATCCCCACCTATCATATCACATAGTCTGGTTACTCCCCCATCCCCCACCTATCATATCACATAGTCTGGTTACTCCCCATCCCCCATCCCCCACCTATCATATCACATAGTCTGGTTACCCCACCTATCCCCCATCCCATAGTCTGGTTACACCTATCATATCACATAGTCTGGTTACTCCCCCCATCCCCCACCTATCATATCACATAGTCTGGTTACCCCCCCCCACCTATCATATCACATAGTCTGGTCCCCATCCCCCACCTATCATATCACATAGTCTGGTTACTCCCCCATCCCCTACCTATCATATCACATAGTCTGGTTACTCTCCCCCCTATCCCCCACCTATCATATCACATAGTCTGGTTACTCCCCCCCCCACCTCCCCTGGTTACTCCCCATCCCCCACCTATCATATCACATAGTCTGGTTACTCCCCCCATCCCCCACCTATCATATCACATAGTCTGGTTACTCCCCCATCCCCCACCTATCATATCACATAGTCTGGTTACATCCCCCACCTATCATATCACATAGTCTGGTTACTCCCCCCATCCCCCACCTATCATATCACATAGTCTGGTTACTCCCCCCATCCCCCACCTATCATATCACATAGTCTGGTTACTCCCCCCCCACCTATCCCCCACCCCCCACCTATCATATCACATAGTCTGGTTACTCCCCCCATCCCCCACCTATCATATCACATAGTCTGGTTACTCCCCCATCCCCCCCCATAGTCTGGTTACCTCCCCTGGTTACTCCCCCATCCCCCACCTATCATATCACATAGTCTGGTTACTCCCCCCATCCCCCACCTATCATATCACATAGTCTGGTTACTCCCCCCATCCCCCACCTATCATATCACATAGTCTGGTTACTCCCCCCATCCCCCACCTATCATATCACATAGTCTGGTTACTCCCCCCATCCCCCACCTATCATATCACATAGTCTGGTTACTCCCCCCATCCCCCACCTATCATATCACATTATCCTGTGATTACACCAAATCACACATCTGCCATACCTTATAAATCCCAGTACACTACATGCCTGAAGTTAAACCTTTGGTGTGTGTGTGTGTGTGTGTGTGTGTGTGTGTGTGTGTGTGTGTGTGTGTGTGTGTGTGTGTGTGTGTGTGTGTGTGTGTGTGTGTGTGTGTGTGTGTGTGTGTGTGTGTGTGTGTGTGTGTGTGTGAGAGACAGATGGTAGTGAGATGTGACAGTCACAGTCTGATGATGTCACACTGATTCTGCTTGGTTTAGACACACAGAAAATAGTGCAAAACTTTTGACCGGGGACCAGAGGACTCTGCACTACGGAGGGAATGGGGTTCCATTTGGGACACAGTCTAAGACTGCTATAGAGACTTGTAACTCTGGGCTGCTGGGAATATGTAATTTCTGCAGGAGTGACAAAACTAATGAAAAAGCACTCAGCTAAAACATTTGTTTCACAAATGCTGCAATTTATTTATTTTTTAATTTCTGTCTGGTTTCTGGTGATTACACTAATTTTATTCTGGCAGGAAAATATTTCATAACGTCAGAAGAATGACAAGTAGTGAGAGAGGGGGGAAGAGAAAGAGGGGGAGAAAGAGAGGAAGAGAGAAAGGGGAGAGAGAGTGGGGGGGTATGAGAGAGAAGGGAAGAGAGAAAGAGGAAGAGAGAACAGGGCTGATGGTAATGAGCGAGAGACAGACAAAGAGAGACCGAGAGAAAGGAGGGAGAGTGAGAGAAAGATAAAAGTTGAGTTATTGTGATGTGGAAAAAGAGCTTGGTAAAGTGGCAAGGTCTGTATCCAGGATATGACCTAGTAGCCTAGCTGCCTCCCCACTACTGTATCCAGGATATGACCTAGTAGCCTAGTTGCCTCCCCACTACTGTATCCAGGATATGACCTAATAGCCTAGTTGCCTCCCCACTACTGTATCCAGGATATGACCTAATAGCCTAGTTGCCTCCCCACTACTGTATCCAGGATATGACCTAATAGCCTAGTTGCCTCCCCACTACTGTATCCAGGATATGACCTAGTAGCCTAGTTGCCTCCCCACTACTGTATCCAGGATATGACCTAGTAGCCTAGCTGCCTCCCCACTACTGTATCCAGGATATGACCTAGTAGCCTAGCTGCCTCCCCACTACTGTATCCAGGATATGACCTAATAGCCTAGTTGCCTCCCCACTACTGTATCCAGGATATGACCTAGTAGCCTAGCTGCCTCTCCACTACTGTATCCAGGATATGACCTAGTAGCCTAGTTGCCTCCCCACTACTGTATCCAGGATATGACCTAATAGCCTAGTTGCCTCCCCACTACTGTATCCAGGATATGACCTAGTAGCCTAGCTGCCTCTCCACTACTGTATCCAGGATATGACCTAGTAGCCTAGTTGCCTCCCCACTACTGTATCCAGGATATGACCTAATAGCCTAGTTGCCTCCCCACTACTGTATCCAGGATATGACCTAGTATCCTAGCTGCCTCCCCACTACTGTATCCAGGATATGACCTAGTAGCCTAGCTGCCTCCCCACTACTGTACCAGGATATGACCTGTAGCCTAGCTGCCTCCCAGGGATATGACCTAGTAGCCTAGCTGCCTCTCCACTACTGTATCCAGGATATGACCTAGTAGCCTAGCTGCCTCCCCACTACTGTATCCAGGATATGACCTAGTAGCCTAGCTGCCTCTCCACTACTGTATCCAGGATATGACCTAGTAGCCTAGCTGCCTCCCCACTACTGTATCCAGGATATGACCTAATAGCCTAGTTGCCTCCCCACTACTGTATCCAGGATATGACCTAGTAGCCTAGCTGCCTCTCCACTACTGTATCCAGGATATGACCTAGTAGCCTAGCTGCCTCCCCACTACTGTATCCAGGATATGACCTAGTAGCCTAGTTGCCTCCCCACTACTGTATCCAGGATATGACCTAATAGCCTAGCTGCCTCTCCACTACTGTATCCAGGATATGACCTAGTAGCCTAGTTGCCTCCCCACTACTGTATCCAGGATATGACCTAATAGCCTAGCTGCCTCTCCACTACTGTATCCAGGATATGACCTAGTAGCCTAGCCTATTCGGTTGAATGGTTGTGTGTGTGTGTGATACGGTTGTAGCCCAGGACACTGTAACTGTGGTGTTAATAGGAGACACATGGACACTCTATAGTTCAATCAAACAGGAGCAACACTGAAACACTGTTCTTAGTCCAGCTGAGAGTCCGGAGCCACCGGGTAAGGCCAGCAAACTGAACTGGAAACAGAAGAGTCACACCTCATAGACTTGAGCCCAAAGGCCGGTAGATGGCGATTTTTTTGTCCAAAGGGATTGCATTCAACCGGCGATGTAGTTGTATTCCCCCTGGACCTGTTTCTACCTAAAACATTCTTCATTCAAGCTGCAAATGTTTCGATTTCCTCCTTAAGATGATTTAATGGTGAGAAGGTTGAAAAAAAGGAAAATATGCGTACTTTCTTTATGAAACCCCATTTCCCCCACTGTGCTATGGTGGCCAATGCTACTTCCTGACATTGCATACAATGTTTGAACCAAGGATAAACAACAGACTGCTGCAACCTGATGTGTGCTGAATGTGAGTATATGTACAGTGGGGCAAAAAAGTATTTAGTCAGCCACCAATTGTGCAAGTTCTCCCACCTAAAAAGATGACAGAAGCCTGTAATTTTCATCATAGGTACACTTCTATGACAGACAAAATGAGGGGGAAAAAAAATGTAGGATTTTTAATGAATTTATTTGCAAATTATGGTGGAAAATAAGTATTTGGTCACCTACAAACAAGCAAGATTTCTGGCTCTCACAGACCTGTAACTTCTTCTTTAAGAGGCTCCTCTGTCCTCCACTCGTTACCTGTATTAATGGCACCTGTTTGAACTTGTTATCAGTATAAAAGACACCTGTCCACAACCTCAAACAGTCACACTCCAAACTCCTCTATAGCCAAGAACAAAGAGCTGTCAAAGGACACCAGAAACAAAATTGTAGACCTGCACCAGGCTGGGAAGACTGAATCTGCAATAGGTAAGCAGCTTGGTTTGAAGAAATCAACTGTGGGAGCAATTATTAGGAAATGGAAGACATACAAGACCACTGATAATCTCCCTCGATCTGGGGCTCCATGCAAGATCTCACCCCGTGGGGTCAAAATGATCACAAGAACGGTGAGCAAAAATCCCAGAACCACACGGGGGGACCTAGTGAATGACCTGCAGAGAGCTGGGACCAAAGTAACAAAGCCTACCATCAGTAACACACTACGCCACCAGGGACTCAAATCCTGCAGTGCCAGACGTGTCCCCCTGCTTAAGCCAGTACATGTCTAGGCCCGTCTGAAGTTTGCGAGAGAGCATTTGGATGATCCAGAAGAAGATTGGGAGAATGTCATGTGGTCAGATGAAACCAAAATATAACTTTTTGGTAAAAACTCAACTCGTCGTGTTTAGAGGACAAAGAATGCTGAGTTGCATCCAAAGAACACCATACCTACTGTGAAGAATGGGGGTGGAAACATCATGCTTTGGGGCTGTTTTTCTGCAACGGGACCAGGACGACTGATCCGTGTAAAGGAAAGAATGAATGGGGCCATGTATTGTGAGATTTTGAGTGAAAACCTCCTTCCATCAGCAAGGGCATTGAAGATGAAACGTGGCTGGGTCTTTCAGCATGACAATGATCCCAAACACACCGCACGAAGGAGTGGCTTCGTAAGAAGCATTTCAAGGTCCTGGAGTGGCCTAGCCAGTCCCCAGATCTCAACCCCATAGAAAATCTTAGGAGGGAGTTGAAAGTCTGTGTTGCCCAGCAACAGCCCCAAAACATCACTGCTCTAGAGGAGATCTGCATGGAGGAATGGGCCAAAATACCAGCAGCAGTGTGTGAAAACCTTGTGAAGACTTACAGAACACGTTTGACCTCTGTCATTGCCAACAAAGGGTATATAACAAAGTATTGAGATAAACTTTTGTTATAGACCAAATAAATTCATTAAAAATCCCACAATGTGATTTTCTGGATTTTTTTTCTCATTTCATCTGTCATAGTTGAAGTGTACCTATGATGAAAATTACAGGCCACTCTCATCTTTTTAAGTGGGAGAACTTGCACAATTGGTGGCTGACTAAATACTTTTTTGCCTCACTGTATATGTATTTTTCCCATTTTCTATTTATTTTTCCCTTTAAGGGCCTTGCGCGGAAAGGTGAAATGACTCAATATCGTCCTCTGTGTATCTGGGTGTATGAGAGTAATATAGATATGTTAGATTACATACTATTCACACATGCTTATAGCTGTGGTGTGTGTGTGTGTGTGTGTGTGTGTGCATCAATGAGTGAATGAGCGTGTTCGTTTGTGTGTATGTATGTGTTTCTCCCTGATGTCCTAACTAGCTCTCCCAGATGTAAGCCTGCAGGCAGCTTCCCTGCCTCTCTGAGTGGTGTGTTTTCACTACATAACACATTCACCAGCTATTAGGGCTGATTGATTCTGCACTGCCGCCTGTTTAGCGCTGCTTAAGTGTTTCTGTGAGGCCACTCAGGCAACCCTGTGCTCTGTGACGCTTTGGGAATGAACGGGGAGCAAGAAACACAGAGAGAGATGAAAAGAGAGGGAGAGACATGCAGATAAATAGGGAACAATTGAGAGAGAGAGAGAGAGAGAGAGAGAGAGAGAGAGAGAGTAGAGGCATAGAAAAATAAGGTAAGACGCAGTGAACTAGAGAGAGAGGAGGGAGGGAGGGGGAAAGAAAGAGGGAGAGGTTGAGAGAGAAAGGGGGAGAGAGGGTGGGAAGGAGTGTTTCTGCTATAGTGCTTCATGTATAGACCCCCTAATCATCACCTGAGAAAAACAGGCTTTATGTTAAAACACACCTACCTCTAATGTACCGTAACACACACACTTGTGTATCCGCACGAACACACACATGCACACACACGCACCTCCGCCGAGGCATTTGAAGTGCAAAAGGTCAAAGTTCAAAGGTAGCCTACCAATGCACCGATAGAAACATATGAAGAGATGATAAAGGCTACATAAGATAGAGAGATAAGATAACTAGGCTAATTATGATAAGGAACAATTTCATAGGAAACAGGGAGGAGGGAAATTATGTGTGTGAGTGTGTCAATGTCCAAGCTTGTGTGGTGACTGGTATAGGCCACCAAACCACCATCATGTCACTGTGTGTGTGTGGTGTGTTTGCATGCGCAAGGGATCAACTGGCTTTGTGAGAGATGACCTGCCTATCTGAGAGATCACCTGGCTTTGTGAGAGATGACCTGGCTTTGTGAGAGATGACCAGGCTTTCTGAGAGATCACCTGGCTTTGTGAGAGATAACCTGGCTTTGTGAGAGATCACCTGGCTTTGTGAGAGATGACCTGGCTTTGTGAGAGATCACCTGGCTTTGTGAGAGATCACCTGGCTTTGTCACCTGGCTTTGTGAGAGATCACCTGGCTTTGTGAGAGATCACCTGGCTTTGTGAGAGATCACCTGGCTTTGTCACCTGGCTTTGTGAGAGATCACCTGGCTTTGTGAGAGATCACCTGGCTTTGTGAGAGTTCACCTGGCTTTGTGAGAGACCACCTGGCTTTGTGAGAGATCACCTGGCTTTGTGAGAGATCACCTGGCTTTGTGAGAGATGACCTGGCTTTGTGAGAATTCACCTGGCTTTGTGAGAGATCACCTGGCTTTGTGAGAGATCACCTGGCTTTGTGAGAGATCACCTGGCTTTGTGAGAGATCACTTGGCTTTGAGAGAGATCACCTGGCTTTGTGAGAAATGACCTGGCTTTGTGAGAGATCACCTGGCTTTGTGAGAATTCACCTGGCTTTGTGAGTGATGACCTGGCTTTGTAAGAGATCACTTGACTTTGTGAGAGATCAGCTGGCTTTGTGAGAGATCACCTGGCTTTGTGAGAGATCACCTGGCAGTCATGAAGTTAAGGAGAGGAGGAAAGAAGTCCAGTAAGAGTACTGGGAGAAACCTGGACAGAGACGAAGAGACAGAGAGAAACAGAGAGATACGGAGACAGAGAGAGACAGAGACACAGGGACACAGGGAGACAAATAGACAGCGAGAGAGAGAGACAGACAAACAGACAGACAGACAGACAGACAGACAGACAGACAGACAGACAGACAGACAGATATAGTGTCTGAGTGCAGCTGGCTTCAGGCCAGAGACAGTTTTGTTTTACATCCCCACTCCCCTCCCTCCGGCACCAGTCTGTTAATCCCTTTCATTTACAAGCACCACTCAGCATCACCCAGTGCAGCTCTACCTGTGAGTGTGTCTGTGTATCATATGATGAAAGCCTTTCACTATTTGTATGCGCGTGTGGGTGTGCGCGCATACGTTCGTGTGTGTATGTGCCTACTGTATGTTTGCTTATTTGCGAGTATGATATGCCTTTCAGTATGTGTGTGTACTGTCCCTGGTTGTCCCTGGTTGTCCACTGTGTTTCTTAACCCTTTGCTGTCCATACGTGGTTCGAGAGGATCAGTATCATGGTGATTCTGCTCAACTGTGTCACCCTGGGGATGTACCAGCCCTGTGAGAACATCGACTGCACTTCAGACCGCTGCCAGATACTACAGGTCTGTCTGTCTGTCTGTCTGTCTGTCTGTCTGTCTGTCTGTCTGTCTGTCTGTCTGTCTGTCTGTCTGTCTGTCTGTCTGTCTGTCTGTCTGTCTGTCTGTCTGTCTGTCTGTCTGTCTGTCTGTCTGTCTGTCTGTCTGTCTGTCTGTCTGTCTGTCTGTCTGTTAAAACGTCACCCCTGCGAAGTGGTAATGCTTCTGCGACTAATTACTTTGTAAAAAGTGTTAGATAAATTCAGTTTCACCACTGTATCATTTGATGTATTGATTACAGTTGATTATTGACAACATGCGGTGAGAAGTGAGAACCCATTCCCCACCTTCCACACCAGCCTTTCTTTAGACTTCCTGTGACACTGGTGTGACTGATATATTGACTGACAGTGGTGTAAAAAGTAACCAGTTATCAGACTTGAGTAAAAGTAAAGATACCTTATTAGAAAATGACTAAAGTAAAAGTGAAAGTCACCCAGTAAAATACTACTTGAGTGAAAGTCTAAAAGTATTTGGTTTTAAATATACTTACGTATCGAAAGTAAATGTAAAAGTAGAAATCTTTTCACATTCCTTATATTAAGCAAGCCAGACGGCACAGTTTTCTTTAAAAAAATGTACAGATAGCCAGGGGCAGACTCCAACACTCAGACATTATTTACAGATAGCCAGGGGCAGACTCCAACACTCAGACATTATTTACAGATAGCCAGGGGCAGACTCCAACACTCAGACATTATTTACAGATAGCCAGGGGCAGACTCCAACACTCAGACATTATTTACAGATAGCCAGGGGCAGACTCCAACACTCAGACATCATTTACAGATAGCCAGGGGCAGACTCCAACACTCAGACATTATTTACAGATAGCCAGGGGCAGACTCCAACACTCAGACATCATTTACAAATAGCCAGGGGTACACTCCAACACTCAGACATAATTTACAAATAGCCAGGGGTACACTCCAACACTCAGACATCATTTACAGATAGCCAGGGGCACACTCAAACACTCAGACATAATTTACAGATAGCCAGGGGTACACTCCAACACTCAGACATAATTTACAGATAGCCAGGGATACACTCCAACACTCAGACATCATTTACAGATAGCCAGGGGTACACTCCAACACTCAGACATCATTTACAGATAGCCAGGGTCACACTCCAACACTCAGACATCATTTACAGATAGCCAGGGATACACTCCAACACTCAGACATCATTTACAGATAGCCAGGGTCACACTCCAACACTCAGACATCATTTACAGATAGCCAGGGATACACTCCAACACTCAGACATCATTTACAGATAGCCAGGGTCACACTCCAACACATTATTTACAAAGAAAGCATTTGTGTTTAGTGAGTCCGCCAGATCAGAGGCCGTAGGGATGACCAGGGATGTTCTCTTATTAAGTGTGTGAATTGGACCGTTTTCCTGTCCTGCTAATCATTCAGGTAACAGGTACTTTTGGGTGTCACGGAAAATGTATGGAGTAAAAAGGACATATTTTCTTTAGGATTGTAGTGAAGTAAAAGTGAATGTTGTCAAAAATATGAATCGTAAAGTAGATACCCCTAAAACGACTTAAGTAGTACCTTAAAGTATTTGTACCTTACACCACTGGTGACTGATATAGTGAACATTGCATTACATGTGCTGAGCGTTTGTTACGTAATTAACGACATCGTCTGCACACACGCACGCACAGACACACACACACACACACACACACACACACACACACACTACGTAACATAGAGAATCTGAAAGGCTGCGTGTGTGTGTGTCCTCTCCTGCTGTGTATAGCATGGCCCTGCTTGGAAAGGCTCAGTCAAACCTCCTTGTTTCAACACACAGGAGCCAAGGCCCCCGGCTGTAGCTCCCTATGAATAAGAAATGAAGCAGAACATTGTCAGGTTGTCAGTATCCACTATGAATGTTAGATGAGCCAGAATCTGTAAGGATTGTGTCCATGCCCATCTCTGGATGTGCATTTTTACTTTTAAATGGGCTGCGTGTGTGTGTGTGTGTGTGTGTGTGTGTGTGTGTGTGTGCGTGCGTGCGTGCGTGCGTGCGTGCGTGCGTGCGTGTGTGTGTGTTTCAGTGTCCTTGTATGTGTGTGAGGGAGCTAACTTCATCACACATCAAAATGATTAGCCCACACGTCGCTGAGCGACACATGTTCACACACATCTCCCCAAGCCCTCTCGACCACTCACATCGCAGTGTAATGAAGAACACACCAATAACAAAGGAGATTATAGGACCCCCCGCACCAAATAACAGCGTTTGACTACCTCTCTAATCAGTAGTGTGCAGATAGTGGATATCGGTGGTATAGTCCCAGCGCAGTCCTCAATATGTTCCTGTGCTTTAAACAGGGCCTTGAGAAAGTCTACACTTCCCTTGGATTTCTGTTACAAAGTGGGATTCAAATGGATTCAATTGTCGTTTTTTGTTAACGATCTACACAAAATACTCTGTCGTGTCAAAGTGGAAGACATTTTTTTTAAAGCTTAATGAAAAATAAAACACTAATATATCTTGATTAGATAAGTATTCAACCCCCTGAATCAATACATATTAGAATCATCTTTGGCAGCTGTGAGTCTTTCTGGGTAAGTCTCTAAGAGCTTTGCACACCTGAATTGTGAAATATTTGCCCATTATTCATTTCTAAATTCTTCAAGCTCTGTCATGGTGACATCACCAGGCAGGAAATTAGTTTGTAGACCAACAAACCTCTCTGCCAATAACAGCTATTTTCACTCCCAGACAGTCCGAGCAAAATTCTCTCTTAATAATATATGCCATTTAGCAGACGCTTTTATCCAAAGCGACTTACAGTCATGTGTGCATACATTCTACGTATGGGTGGTCCCGGAATCGAACCCACTACCCTGGCGTTACAAGCGCCATGCTCTACCAACTGAGCTACAGAAATTGTCCTTTACTAAGAAGCTATTTTTGTTTCTTTTTGACCATTTTAATTGAAAATAATCAATTGTTACCCAGAAATGATTTGACATTGAGATAAAAACATCTGTATTGGACCTTTAATGCATAACTAGGACACAAAGACATACAGTACATGCACACACACACACACACACACACACACACACACACACACACACACACACACACACACACACACACACACACACACACACACACACACACACACACACACACACACACACACACACACACACACACACACACACAGTCAGTGACAGATGCAATAATGTCCCAGTAACTCTGCTAATTGATAATCATTAACAAGTTAATTAAAGTAGTGTTTTGATCGAAGGTTGATGTTTTCATTGTTGTCCCATCTGCTAGTTGCGACAGAAAATAATCACATCCAATCAAGCCACTGTCGCTGGGCGGGACATTACACCCACAGCAGTGGTTTGGGCTAGGGTCCTTTCATTTTCAGAACACGAAAACGTGTGTGTGTGTTATTTTTTCTTCATCAACAGGTCTTTTCATCAGTTTCAAGAGTATGTGCTTCCTCATTTCGTATAAATCTGACAAATTACCTCTCTCTCTCTCTCTCTCTCTCTCTCTCTCTCTCTCTCTCTCTCTCTCTCTCTCTCTCTCTCTCTCTCTCTCTCTCTCTGTCTCTCTCTCTCTCTCTCTCTCTCTCTCTCTCTCTCTCTCTCTCTCTCTCTCTCTCTCTCTCTCTCTCTCTCTCTCTCTCTCTCTCTCTCTCTCTCTCTCTCTCTCTGTGTCTCTCTCTCTCTCTCTCTCTCTCTCTGTCTCTCTCTCTCTCTCTCTCTCTCTCTCTCTCTCTCTCTCTCTCTCTCTCTCTCTCTCTGTCAGGCGTTTGATGCGTTCATCTACATCTTCTTTGCGTTGGAGATGGTGGTGAAGATGGTGGCGCTGGGAATCTTCGGGAGACGCTGTTACCTTGGCGACACCTGGAACAGACTAGACTTCTTCATCGTCATGTCTGGGTTAGATCACTCTTCTTCCTTTCCTTCATCCTTTCCTTCCTGTGAAGAGTGTAGGTGGGAGCAAGGTGAATACTACTGAATCATAGATAGTACTGTACATACTCTGCAGATGTAGGGCTTCAACCAGCAGCCATGTGTTTATGAGAAAGTGCACTACCACACTGTGCCATAAAGCTGAAGACCTCTTGGCAGATGCTGCAGTAGACTGGATGCAGAGATGCAGAGGGCCTTTTAGACTCACATCTGTAGTTTAGCTTCTTCTGTTGTTTCCCCTTTACACGTTTCTGCTGTCAAAGCCAGGCTGTGTTAAAACTAGGGTTTGATGTCGAGCTGGTAAATGTCTGGTTTGATGTTGTTGAAATCAGTTGAGTTCAAGTAGATGGGTGCACAGACACACTCACACATGCATGTACGCACACACACACACAAGCAAGCACACACACACATACACACCACAACAACTCTCTCATACACACACACACACACACACACACACACACACACACACACACACACACACACACACACACACACACACACACACACACACACACACACACACACACACACACACACACACACACACACACACACACACACACACACACCACAGCAACTCATACATAGTCCCCTGCCCTCACCAACATGAAAACAGACCCCATTTCAAACCTTTAAACCTCTCTCTGAGAACAGGTTTGAAATCCTTGAAGTCATTAGAGATAATAGTGGGGAGTCTGAGGCAGTTGTTTGGAGCCTCTTCTGTGCTGTTGTCTGTTCTGTGCTGCAGGGCTCAGCTCACATGGAGTGTTGCTGTTGTGTTGTGATGCCTTACATAACAAGATGCTTCTGTCTGCTTTGAGCCACATGACATGCCAGGTGTTGGCGTATCTCTCTGTCTGTCTCTCTTTCTCTCTCTCCCTCCTGCTCTTTCCTTCTCTCTCTCTCTCTTTCACTTTCTCTTTCTCTCTATTTCTCCCTTTCTCTCTCTTTCTAGCTCTATAAAATCCTTATTAAAATAGTGTGTGTTTTTTAGGGGTGGTTGAGTTAGTCCAATGGGTAAAGAGCTCATTATAAATGCATAAGCTCAGCCTGTTCTGACAGCAGCCTCATCAACCTTTACAGTGGTCACCTATCATTTCCATCAATGATAGTGAGCTGTCCAGGCCCTGAGGCAGCAAAGCAGCCCCAAACCATGATGCTCCCTCCACCATACTTTACAGTTGGGATGAGGTTTCAATGATAGTGAGCTGTCCAGGCCCTGAGGCAGCAAAGCAGCCCCAAACCATGATGCTCCCTCCACCATACTTTACAGTTGGGATGAGGTTTCAATGATAGTGAGCTGTCCAGGCCCTGAGGCAGCAAAGCAGCCCCAAACCATGATGCTCCCTCCACCATACTTTACAGTTGGGATGAGGTTTCAATGTTGGTGTGCTGTGCCTTTTTTTTCTCCGCACACGTTTTCCTTCCAAACTTCTAAGCTGTAGTTTCATCTGTCCACAGAATATTTTGCCAGTAGTGTTGTGGAACATCCAGGTGCACATTTTTTGAACAGCAGTGGCTTCTTCCGTGGTGTCCTCCCATGAACACCATTGTTGTTTAGTGTTTTATGTATCGTAGACTCGTCAACAGAGATGTTAGTATTATCCAGAGATTTTAGCTATCCAGAGTCTTTAACTGACACTCCAGGATTCTTCTTAACCTCATTTAACATTCTGCGCTGTGCTCTTGCAGTCATGTTTGCAGGACGGCCACTCCTAGGGAGAGTAGCAACAGTGCTGAACTTTCTCCATTTATAGACAATTTGTCTTACAATGGACTGATGAACATCAAGGCATTTAGAGATACTTTTGTATCCTTGCACAACATTATGCAAGTCAACAATTCTTAATCTTAGGTCTTGTGAGATCTCTTTTGTTCGAGGCATGGTTCATATCAGGCAATGCTTCTTGTGAATAGCAAACAAAATGTTGTGAGTGTTTTTTAAAGGGCAAGGCAGCTCTAACCAACAGTCTCATTGATTTGACTCTAGGTTAAGGGACTCCTGACTCCAATTAGCTTTTGAGAAAGTCATTAACCTAGGGGTTCACATACTTTTTCCAACCTACACTGTGAATGTTTAGATTATGTATTCAATATAGATAAGAAAAATACAATAATTTGTGTGTTATTAGTTTAAGCACACTATGTCTGTCCATTGTTGTGACTTAGTGTAACGTCTGAGTCCGACTCACACTTCCAAACACTTAGATCCCCGGAATGCAGCCCACTTTCCAGCTCACTTTCCAGATCCCAATCACCGGAATTCTAATCACCTGTTCACACACCTGCATGTCATCATCCCACACTATTTAGTTCAGTTCCTGGCACCCCATCACTGTGAGGTATTGTTTGCTTTGAGACACACCTTTTCAGAGCTCTGGTTTTTCCCCGTCCTTCTCTCCTCCCGTGTAGTTTTTCCTGCCTCACTCACAACGCCTTTTGCTTATTCCCTGCCTGTACTGTTTTCCATTTTTGGACTACCGTGTATGACCTTCTGCCTGCCCCTGGACCCAGCTTCCTGCCTCCTCCTATGGTCCCTTTCATTAAACACCTGCTGCGCTCTGCGCTTGAAACCAGCTCTGTCTCCCTCGTGTTCATTAGACTTAGATGAAGATCAGATCAAATTTTGATCACCAATTTATGCAAAAATCCAGGTAATTCCAAAGGGTTCACATACTTTTTCTTGCCACTGTATATACTATATACATTTTACGGACACGGTATATTTTACAATAGTTATCTTTTGATTGTTTTTAGTCCCACCCTTCAGCCCCACTCAACCCCTCCCATCTATCTCTGAACACCATCCAGTTCCATCCTTCAGCCCCACTCAACCCCTCCCATCTATCTCTGAACAACATCCAGTTCCACCCTTCAGCCCCACTCAACCCCTCCCATCTATCTCTGAACAACATCCAGTTCCACCCTTCAGCCCCACTCAACCCCTCCCATCTATCTCTGAACAACATCCAGTTCCACCCTTCAGCTCCACTCAACCCCTCCCATCTATCTCTGAACAACATCCAGTTCCATCCTTCAGCTCCACTCAACCCCTCCCATCTATCTCTGAACAACATCCAGTTCCATCCTTCAACCTCCACTCAACCCCTCCCATCTATCTCTGAACAACATCCAGTTCCATCCTTCAGCCCCACTCAACCCCTCCCATCTATCTCTGAACAACATCCAGTTCCATCCTTCAGCTCCACTCAACCCCTCCCATCTATCTCTGAACAACATCCAGTTCCATCCTTCAGCTCCACTCAACCCCTCCCATCTATCTCTGAACAACATCCAGTTCCATCCTTCAGCCCCACTCAACCCCTCCCATCTATCTCTGAACAACATCCAGTTCCATCCTTCAGCTCCACTCAACCCCTCCCATCTATCTCTGAACAACATCCAGTTCCATCCTTCAGCTCCACTCAACCCTCCCATCTATCTCTGAACAACATCCAGTTCCATCCTTCAGCCCCACTCAACCCCTCCCATCTATCTCTGAACAACATCCAGTTCCATCCTTCAGCTCCACTCAACCCCTCCCATCTATCTCTGAACAACATCCAGTTCCATCCTTCAGCTCCACTCAACCCCTCCCATCTATCTCTGAACACCATCCAGTTCCATCCTTCAGCCCCACTCAACCCCTCCCATCTATCTCTGAACAACATCCAGTTCCATCCTTCAGCCCACTCAACCCCTCCCATCTATCTCTGAACATCATCCAGTTCCATCCTTCAGCCCACTCAACCCCTCCCATCTATCTCTGAACAACATCCAGTTCCATCCTTCAGCCCCACTCAACCCCTCCCATCTATCTCTGAACAACATCCAGTTCCATCCTTCAGCTCCACTCAACCCCTCCCATCTATCTCTGAACAACATCCAGTTCCATCCTTCAGCTCCACTCAACCCCTCCCATCTATCTCTGAACAACATCCAGTTCCATCCTTCAGCCCCACTCAACCCCTCCCATCTATCTCTGAACAACATCCAGTTCCATCCTTCAGCTCCACTCAACCCCTCCCATCTATCTCTGAACAACATCCAGTTCCATCCTTCAGCCCCACTCAACCCCTCCCATCTATCTCTGAACAACATCCAGTTCCATCCTTCAGCCCCACTCAACCCCTCCCATCTATCTCTGAACAACATCCAGTTCCATCCTTCAGCCCCACTCAACCCCTCCCATCTATCTCTGAACAACATCCAGTTCCATCCTTCAGCCCCACTCAACCCCTCCCATCTATCTCTGAACAACATCCAGTTCCATCTATCTCTGAACAACATCCAGTTCCATCCTTCAGCTCCACTCAACCCCTCCCATCTATCTCTGAACAACATCCAGTTCCATCCTTCAGCTCCACTCAACCCCTCCCATCTATCTCTGAACAACATCCAGTTCCATCCTTCAGCTCCACTCAACCCCTCCCATCTATCTCTGAACAACATCCAGTTCCATCCTTCAGCTCCACTCAACCCCTCCCATCTATCTCTGAACAACATCCAGTTCCATCCTTCAGCTCCATCCCATTTTCCCATCTTCAGTCTCTGATCTATCTCTGAACAACATCCAGTTCCATCCTTCAGCTCCACTCAACCCCTCCCATCTATCTCTGAACAACATCCAGTTCCATCCTTCAGCTCCACTCAACCCCTCCCAAAATCTCTGAACAACATCCAGTTCCATCCTTCAGCTACTCAACCCCTCCCATCTATCTCTGAACAACATCCAGTTCCATCCTTCAGCCCCACTCAACCCCTCCCATCTATCTCTGAACAACATCCAGTTCCATCCTTCAGCCCCACTCAACCCTCCCATCTATCTCTGAACAACATCCAGTTCCATCCTTCAGCCCCACTCAACCCCTCCCATCTATCTCTGAACAACATCCAGTTCCATCCTTCAGCTCCACTCAACCCCTCCCATCTATCTCTGAACAACATCCAGTTCCATCCTTCAGCTCCACTCAACCCCTCCCATCTATCTCTGAACAACATCCAGTTCCTATTTGAACAATCTTTATGACCATCCTTCAGCTCCACTAACCCTCCCATCTATCTCTGAAATGAAACAACATTTTTTTGGTTCCATCCTTCAGCTCCAGAGCTCAAGAGAAGTTCCCTTCCCATTCCAATAGTCTTGAACACCATCCAGTTCCACCTTCAGCCCCACTCAACCCCTCCTAGAAGTATTATATTATTGATTGACATCTATCTCTGAACAACATCCAGTTCCATTATTCAGCCCCACTATTCAACCCCTCCCATCTATCTCTGAACACCATCTTTATGACACACCGGTCTGTACATTTTTGTCTTTAAAATGAAACTGGTATAATTTTGGTCTTTAATGCAGAGCCCCAAGTTCATACCTTCCTCCCATTTTTCATAATGCTGCAATTAGTCAACATAGAGCAGACGTTTCCATTGTTTTTTTACAAAGATTATACCTTTTTATATATATAAAAATATTGTTTTTATCAATTATCATATTTGAGTTTTACCATAATATTTGCTGTAATATTTGTTCTGTCTTTTCTGCCCCATTAAACTGAAATTACCCATTTCTATCACATTTCAACATCCAGTTCCATCCTTCAGCCCCACTCAACCCCTCCCATCTATCTCTG
The DNA here is from genome assembly GCF_023373465.1 of Oncorhynchus keta. Classification (NCBI taxonomy): domain Eukaryota; kingdom Metazoa; phylum Chordata; class Actinopteri; order Salmoniformes; family Salmonidae; genus Oncorhynchus; species Oncorhynchus keta. The sequence continues at coordinate 90,030 of NW_026290763.1, read as the reverse complement.
AACAACATCCAGTTCCATCCTTCAGCTCCACTCAACCCCTCCCATCTATCTCTGAACACCATCCAGTTCCATCCTTCAGCTCCACTCAACCCCTCCCATCTATCTCTGAACAACATCCAGTTCCATCCTTCAGCCCCACTCAGCCCCTCCACTCAACCCCAGTCCCATCTATCTCTGAACAACATCCAGTTCCATCCTTCAGCCCCACTCAACCCCTCCCATCTATCTCTGAACAACATCCAGTTCCATCCTTCAGCTCCACTCAACCCCTCCCATCTATCTCTGAACAACATCCAGTTCCATCCTTCAGCTCCACTCAACCCCTCCCATCTATCTCTGAACAACATCCAGTTCCATCCTTCAGCTCCACTCAACCCCTCCCATCTATCTCTGAACAACATCCAGTTCCATCCTTCAGCCCCACTCAACCCCTCCCATCTATCTCTGAACAACATCCAGTTCCATCCTTCAGCCCTACTCAACCCCTCCCATCTATCTCTGAACACCATCCAGTTCCATCCTTCAGCTCCACTCAACCCCTCCCATCTATCTCTGAACAACATCCAGTTCCATCCTTCAGCTCCACTCAACCCCTCCCATCTATCTCTGAACAACATCCAGTTCCATCCTTCAGCCCTACTCAACCCCTCCCATCTATCTCTGAACAACATCCAGTTCCATCCTTCAGCCCCACTCAACCCCTCCCATCTATCTCTGAACATCATCCAGTTCCACCCTTCAGCCCTACTCAACCCCTCCCATCTATCTCTGAACAACATCCAGTTCCATCCTTCAGCCCCACTCAACCCCTCCCATCTATCTCTGAACAACATCCAGTTCCATCCTTCAGCTCCACTCAACCCCTCCCATCTATCTCTGAACAACATCCAGTTCCATCCTTCAGCCCCACTCAACCCCTCCCATCTATCTCTGAACAACATCCAGTTCCATCCTTCAGCCCCACTCAACCCCTCCCATCTATCTCTGAACAACATCCAGTTCCATCCTTCAGCCCCACTCAACCCCTCCCATCTATCTCTGAACAACATCCAGTTCCATCCTTCAGCCCTACTCAACCCCTCCCATCTATCTCTGAACACCATCCAGTTCTATCCTTCAGCTCCACTCAACCCCTCCCATCTATCTCTGAACAACATCCAGTTCCATCCTTCAGCTCCACTCAACCCCTCCCATCTATCTCTGAACAACATCCAGTTCCATCCTTCAGCTCCACTCAACCCCTCCCATCTATCTCTGAACAACATCCAGTTTTGACTTCTATTTGCCATATTTTTCAATAGTGCTGTGATGTTTCACAAAAGTTTTGAACCTCTCTATTCTGATAGATTCTACAGATTGTAAATGAAACAACATTTTTTTGCTAGAAGTATTATATTATTGATTGACCGACTAAAACGTTTGAAATCACCTAGTTAGCTCCTGGGAAATGTTACAATTCTTCAGCCATTCCTGAACCTGCGACCAAAAACAAGCTACATATGGACAGTACCAAAACAAATGATCTAATGATTCTGTCTCTTCTCAGCAAAATCTGCAGAGCTGGGATGGTTGTATCCCCCATATAACATTATATTCTATTGGTTCCAAGAATGTGTATATTCATTTAAATTGAAATCCAGCGTTGTTTTGTGTATCAGTTCATAAACCATGTACCATGGAATCGGTACATACATCTCTTCCCAACTATTTTACAATCTTTATGACACACCGGTCTGTACATTTTTTGGTCTTTAAAATGAAACTGGTATAATTTTGGTCTTTAATGCAGAGCTGACAGAGAAGTTCCTTACTTTCTTCCCCTTCCACTTGCCTCTTCCATTTTTCAGGTAATGCTGCAATTAGTCGGTTGTAATTCTGAGTAGAGCAGACGTTTCCATATATATATATTTTTTTACAAAGATTATACCTTTTTATATATAAAAAAATATTGTTTTTATCAATTATCATATTTGAGTTTTACCATAATATTTGCTGTAATATTTGTTCTGTCTTTTCTGGTGGATTAAACTGAAATTACAACCACATTTCTATGGCTTGTTTTAAAAATAACGATATTTTGTAGATTTAATTTTCAAATAAGAGGTTGTAATCTGAGTAAAGGGAAACATGTCCTTCTTGAACATGGGTGGAGACATTCTAATCTGCTAGAGAAGCAGTTTGGATTTAAGTATGACTTTTGTATGACTGAAGCCTTTAGTGAGAGGCCTAATGCTTTCACATTTAGTCATTTCTCTTTGTTCCTCTCTTTCTTTCTCTCTCTCTCTCTCTCTCTCTCTCTCTTTGTTCCTCTCTCTCTCTCTCTCTCTCTCTCTCTCTCTCTTTGTTCCTCTCTTTCTCTCTCTCTCTCTCTCTCTCTCTCTCTCTCTTTGTTCCTCTCTTTCTCTCTCTCTCTTTGTTCCTCTCTCTCTCTCTCTCTTCTCTTCTCTCTCTCTCTCTCTCTCTCTCTCTCTCTCTCTCTCTTTGTTCCTCTCTCTCTTTCTTCTCTCTTTGTTCCTCTCTTTCTCTCCCTCTTCTTTGTTCCTCTCTCTCTCTCTCTCTCTCTCTCTCTCTCTTTGTTCCTCTTTCTCTCTCTCTCTCTCTTTGTTCCTCTCTCTCTCTCTCTCTCTCTTGTTCTATCTCTCTCTCTCTCTCTCTCTCTCTCTCTGTTCTATATATATCTCTCTCTCTCTATATCTCTTCCTCTCTCTCTCTCTCTCTCTCTCTCTCTCTCTCTCTCTCTCTCTCTCTCTCTCTCTCTCTCTCTCTCTCTCTTTGTTCCTCTCTTTCTCTCTCTCTCTCTCTCTCTCTCTCTCTCTTCTCTCTCTCTCTCTCTCTCTCTCTCTCTCTCTCTTTGTTCCTCTCTTTCTCTCCTCTCTCTCTCTCTCTCTCTCTTTCTCTCTCTCTCTCTCTCTCTCTCTCTCTCTCTCTCTCTCTCTCTCTCTCTTTGTTCCTCTCTCTCTCTCCTCTCTTTCTCCCTCTCTCTCTCTCTCTCTCTCTCTCTCTCCCTCTCTCTTTTTCCCTCTCTTTCTCCCCCTCTCTCTCCTTCCCTCTATATTAAGCGCTGGTATTAAGTGGAGGTATAAATCAAAGGTGGTCAGATGATCCTATCAGTGAGCTCTACTGTAATGAACTTACAGACTCTGAAGTTTCACCTCCAGCCCTACTGCAGTCAAACAGATAGTTGACATTCTACTGTACTTCTAGGAAGGCCAGGATATGTTGGCATTGACTTTGTCTGCTGCCTGTTTCAAGTTGATGTGTTAGTGAAAGAAAGATGAGAGATGCATTGAATTACATGAAACCTTAAACCTGAGTGACACCAAGAAGGGAAGGGTCTCATTCTGTGTGTGTGTGTGTGTGTGTGTGTGTGTGTGTGTGTGTGTGTGTGTGTGTGTGTGTGTGTGTGTGTGTGTGTGTGTGTGTGTGTGTGTGTGTGTGTGTGTGTGTGTGTGTGTGTGTGTGTGTGTGTGTGTGTGTGTGTGTGTGTGTGATTAGTGATTCTGATCAGCAGGCTACTGTGATCCTGATCACCAGGAGGTCCAATATCACTGATTATCATTATTACTGCGTTATGCACAGGCACACACACACACACACATACTCTTTCAATGGTCTGCAGTATTGGAGAAATGTTGATGTTATACTATGCTGTTCCAGTCACACACTCTGGCCCTTCTCCCTTGATGCATCTCTCTCATGAACCTCACTCTCCTTTTCCCCGGGGACCCCTTCCCTTTTTCCCATAATCCTTTCTGGTCCAGTACAGCTGTGGCCCAATATTCCACAGGGCTAGACTACATCTCAGATTTGTCTATTTGCACTCAAATGCTTTATTTTCTACTGAAGTAGCGAGGAATGTACTGATTGACAGACAGACCAATCGATCGATAAATATTTAGGTTTGATTGATACAATCAGATTAAAGGTATTATAGTTATATAGAAATCCCATTTACTCTGTGTCCCCTCTGCATGCCTCTCTGCTTGGCTTTGTGTTCAGTGTGTGTGCTGTCCTTTCCTGCTGATCCTGCTGTTTGCTGTGCTATGGAGAATAGAGTTGAGCTGAGCTATCGCCGAGTACAGACCAGGTTTACAGCTCACACTACGCGCATGCACACACACAGACACACACACACAGGCGTGCCAGCGTCTCACACAAACTCACACAGGCACACACACACACATTTACTCACAAATCCATATACCCACACACCCATATACCCCACACACCCATATACCCCACACACCCATATACACACCCAACCATATACATATACACCCATATACCCACACAACCATATACATATACACCCATATACCCACACACCCGGTATATACCCACACACCCGGTGTCAGTTCTCTCCCAATCCTGCTGTTCTCTCCCAAACCACTAGGGTAGCCTAGTGGTCAGAGTGTTGGACAAGTAACCGAAAGGTTCCATGTTCAGTCCCCCGAGCTGATAAGGTACAAATCTGTTGTTCTGCCCCTGAACAGGCAGTTAACCCATTATTCCCAGGCTGTCATTGAAAATAAGAATTTGTTTTTAACTGACTTGCCTAGTTAAATAAAGGTTAAAACATATATATATTATTTAAATCCTACTGCTGTGGATTGCCACTTCCCAAGGAGAGAGTAACAGGGGTTACAGCACAGAGGAAGCATACTGGAAATAATACTGACGCACACACACTCCCTAGCCCCTTATTTAAATCCTACTGCTGTGCCCCTATTGCCAGCCCCTCGCCCCCTAGCCCCTAGCCCCTCGCCCTAGCCCTAGCCCCTAGCCCATCGCCCCTAGCCCCTCGCCTGCCCCTAGCCCCTGGCCCTCGCCCTAGCCCCTCGCCCTAGCCCCTAGCCCCTGCCCTCGAGCCCCTAATAACCCCTACCCTGCCCCTAGTCCCTAGCCCCTCGCCCTAACCCCTCGCCCCTAGTCCCTGGTCCTCGCCCCCTAGCCCCTAGCCCTCGCCCCTCACCCCCGCAACCCCTAGCCCCTCGCCCTGGTCCCTAGCCCTCTAACCCCTAGCCCCTCACCCCATAACCCCTAGCCCCTCGCCCCTAGTCCCTAGCCCCTCGCCCTAACCCCTAGCCCCTGGTCCCTCCCTCGCCCCTAGCCCCTAGCCCTCGCCCCTAGCCCTCGCCCCTCGCCCCCAGCCCCTAGCCCCTCACCCCCATAACCCCTAGCCCTCGCCCCTAGCCCCTCGCCCCTAACCCCTCGCCCCTAGCCTGCGTCATCCATTGGAAACCCAGTATACATAAAAGGCTAAGAGATGAAGGGATGGAGCCAAAAAGAGGAGTGTTAAAAGAGAGAACAATTAGATAGAGGAGGCCTGTGGCGGCTAATTACTCTGACAAACACACAGCCTGATTGATGTGTACGGGAGCAGCTGCAGCCACACATAGAGGAACACACACCTCGCAGTCACACACACACCTCTCTTTCCACACTACAGGTGGCTGGTGGCACCTAATTGGAGAAGACGGGCTCATAGTAATGGATGGAACGGAATAAATGGAATGGTATCAAACACATCAAACACGGGTTGTGTTCCATTATTATGAGTCGTCCTCCCTCTCTCGTTGTTCTCCTACCTTCCCCTCTGGTCCTCCTTCTTCCTGACGTGTTCTGTTCTCCTACCTTCACCTCTGGTCCTCCTTCTTCCTGACGTGTTGTGTTCTCCTACCTTCCCCTCTGGTCCTCCTTCTTCCTGCGTGTTGTTCTCCTACCTTCACCTCTGGTCCTCCTTCTTCCTGCGTGTTGTTCTCCTACCTTCACCTCTGGTCCTCCTTCTTCCTGCGTGTTGTGTTCTCCTACCTTCACCTCTGGTCCTCCTTCTTCCTGCGTGTTGTTCTCCTACCTTCCCTCTGGTCCTCCTTCTTCCTGCGTGTTGTTCTCCTACCTTCACCTCTGGTCCTCCTTCTTCCTGCATGTTGTTCTCCTACCTTCACCTCTGGTCCTCCTTCTTCCTGCGTGTTGTTCTCCTACCTTCACCTCTGGTCCTCCTTCTTCCTGCGTGTTGTTCTCCTACCTTCACCTCTGGTCCTCCTTCTTCCTGCATGTTGTTCTCCTACCTTCACCTCTGGTCCTCCTTCTTCCTGCATGTTGTTCTCCTACCTTCCCCTCTGGTCCTCCTTCTTCCTGACGTGTTGTGTTCTCCTACCTTCACCTCTGGTCCTCCTTCTTCCTGACGTGTTGTGTTCTCCTACCTTCACCTCTGGTCCTCCTTCTTCCTGCGTGTTGTTCTCCTACCTTCCACTCTGGTCCTCCTTCTTCCTGCGTGTTGTTCTCCTACCTTCACCTCTGGTCCTCCTTCTTCCTGCGTGTTGTTCTCCTACCTTCCACTCTGGTCCTCCTTCTTCCTGCGTGTTGTTCTCCTACCTTCCACTCTGGTCCTCCTTCTTCCTGCGTGTTGTTCTCCTACCTTCACCTCTGGTCCTCCTTCTTCCTGCGTGTTGTTCTCCTACCTTCACCTCTGGTCCTCCTTCTTCCTGCGTGTTGTTCTCCTACCTTCCCCTCTGGTCCTCCTTCTTCCTGCGTGTTGTTCTCCTACCTTCACCTCTGGTCCTCCTTCTTCCTGACGTGTTGTGTTCTCCTACCTTCACCTCTGGTCCTCCTTCTTCCTGACGTGTTGTGTTCTCCTACCTTCACCTCTGGTCCTCCTTCTTCCTGACGTGTTGTGTTCTCCTACCTTCACCTCTGGTCCTCCTTCTTCCTGACGTGTTGTGTTCTCCTACCTTCACCTCTGGTCCTCCTTCTTCCTGACGTGTTGTGTTCTCCTACCTTCACCTCTGGTCCTCCTTCTTCCTGACGTGTTGTGTTCTCCTACCTTCCCCTCTGGTCCTCCTTCTTCCTGCGTGTTGTGTTCTCCTACCTTCACCTCTGGTCCTCCTTCTTCCTGACGTGTTCTGTTCTCCTACCTTCACCTCTGGTCCTCCTTCTTCCTGCGTGTTGTGTTCTCCTACCTTCACCTCTGGTCCTCCTTCTTCCTGACGTGTTGTGTTCTCCTACCTTCCCCTCTGGTCCTCCTTCTTCCTGCGTGTTGTGTTCTCCTACCTTCACCTCTGGTCCTCCTTCTTCCTGACGTGTTGTGTTCTCCTACCTTCACCTCTGGTCCTCCTTCTTCCTGATGTGTTGTGTTCTCCTACCTTCACCTCTGGTCCTCCTTCTTCCTGACGTGTTGTGTTCTCCTACCTTCACCTCTGGTCCTCCTTCTTCCTGACGTGTTGTGTTCTCCTACCTTCACCTGTGGTCCTCCTTCGTCCTGACGTGTTGTGTTCTCCTACCTTCACCCCTGGTCCTCCTTCTTCCTGACGTGTTGTGTTCTCCTACCTTCACCTCTGGTCCTCCTTCTTCCTGACGTGTTGTGTTCTCCTACCTTCACCTCTGGTCCTCCTTCTTCCTGACGTGTTGTGTTCTCCTACCTTCACCTCTGGTCCTCCTTCTTCCTGCGTGTTGTGTTCTCCTACCTTCCCCTCTGGTCCTCCTTCTTCCTGACGTGTTGTGTTCTCCTACCTTCACCTCTGGTCCTCCTTCTTCCTGCGTGTTGTTCTCCTACCTTCCCCTCTGGTCCTCCTTCTTCCTGACGTGTTGTGTTCTCCTACCTTCCCCTCTGGTCCTCCTTCTTCCTGACGTGTTGTGTTCTCCTACCTTCCCCTCTGGTCCTCCTTCTTCCTGACGTGTTGTGTTCTCCTACCTTCCCCTCTGGTCCTCCTTCTTCCTGACGTGTTGTGTTCTCCTACCTTCACCTCTGGTCCTCCTTCTTCCTGCGTGTTGTTCTCCTACCTTCCCCTCTGGTCCTCCTTCGTCCTGACGTGTTGTGTTCTACCTTCCCCTCTGGTCCTCCTTCTTCCTGCGTGTTGTGTTCTCCTACCTTCACCTCTGGTCCTCCTTCTTCCTGACGTGTTGTGTTCTTCTACCTTCCCCTCTGGTCCTCCTTCTTCCTGACGTGTTGTGTTCTACCTTCCCCTCTGGTCCTCCTTCTTCCTGCGTGTTGTTCTCCTACCTTCCCCTCTGGTCCTCCTTCTTCCTGACGTGTTGTGTTCTCCTACCTTCACCTCTGGTCCTCCTTCTTCCTGCGTGTTGTGTTCTCCTACCTTCCCCTCTGGTCCTCCTTCTTCCTGCATGTTGTTCTCCTACCTTCCCCTCTGGTCCTCCTTCTTCCTGATGTGTTGTTCTCCTACCTTCACCTCTGGTCCTCCTTCTTCCTGCATGTTGTTCTCCTACCTTCACCTCTGGTCCTCCTTCTTCCTGCATGTTGTTCTCCTACCTTCACCTCTGGTCCTCCTTCTTCCTGCGTGTTGTGTTCTCCTACCTTCCCCTCTGGTCCTCCTTCTTCCTGCATGTTGTTCTCCTACCTTCACCTCTGGTCCTCCTTCTTCCTGACGTGTTGTGTTCTCCTACCTTCACCTCTGGTCCTCCTTCTTCCTGCATGTTGTTCTCCTACCTTCACCTCTGGTCCTCCTTCTTCCTGCATGTTGTTCTCCTACCTTCACCTCTGGTCCTCCTTCTTCCTGCGTGTTGTGTTCTCCTACCTTCCCCTCTGGTCCTCCTTCTTCCTGCGTGTTGTTCTCCTACCTTCACCTCTGGTCCTCCTTCTTCCTGCGTGTTGTGTTCTCCTACCTTCCCCTCTGGTCTTCCTTCTTCCTGCGTGTTGTGTTCTCCTACCTTCCCCTCTGGTCCTCCTTCTTCCTGCATGTTGTTCTCCTACCTTCACCTCTGGTCCTCCTTCTTCCTGCGTGTTGTGTTCTCCTATCTTCACCTCTGGTCCTCCTTCTTCCTGACGTGTTGTGTTCTCCTACCTTCCCCTCTGGTCCTCCTTCTTCCTGACGTGTTGTGTTCTCCTACCTTCCCCTCTGGTCCTCCTTCTTCCTGACGTGTTGTGTTCTCCTACCTTCACCTCTGGTCCTCCTTCTTCCTGTGTTGTTTCTCCTACCTTCCCCTCTGGTCCTCCTTCTTCCTGACGTGTTGTGTTCTACCTTCCCCTCTGGTCCTCCTTCTTCCTGCGTGTTGTGTTCTCCTACCTTCACCTCTGGTCCTCCTTCTTCCTGCGTGTTGTGTTCTCCTACCTTCACCTCTGGTCCTCCTTCTTCCTGACGTGTTGTGTTCTCCTACCTTCACCTCTGGTCCTCCTTCTTCCTGACGTGTTGTGTTCTCCTACCTTCACCTCTGGTCCTCCTTCTTCCTGACGTGTTGTGTTCTCCTACCTTCCCCTCTGGTCCTCCTTCTTCCTGCGTGTTGTGTTCTCCTACCTTCACCTCTGGTCCTCCTTCTTCCTGCGTGTTGTGTTCTCCTACCTTCCCCTCTGGTCCTCCTTCTTCCTGACGTGTTGTGTTCTCCTACCTTCACCTCTGGTCCTCCTTCTTCCTGCGTGTTGTTCTCCTACCTTCCCCTCTGGTCCTCCTTCTTCCTGACGTGTTGTGTTCTCCTACCTTCCCCTCTGGTCCTCCTTCTTCCTGCGTGTTGTTCTCCTACCTTCGCCTCTGGTCCTCCTTCTTCCTGACGTGTTGTGTTGTCCTACCTTCACCTCTGGTCCTCCTTCTTCCTGACGTGTTGTGTTCTCCTACCTTCACCTCTGGTCCTCCTTCTTCCTGCGTGTTGTTCTCCTACCTTCCCTCTGGTCCTCCTTCGTCCTGACGTGTTGTGTTCTCCTACCTTCCCCTCTGGTCCTCCTTCTTCCTGCATGTTGTGTTCTCCTACCTTCACCTCTGGTCCTCCTTCTTCCTGACGTGTTGTGTTCTTCTACCTTCCCCTCTGGTCCTCCTTCTTCCTGACGTGTTGTGTTCTCCTACCTTCACCTCTGGTCCTCCTTCTTCCTGCGTGTTGTGTTCTCCTACCTTCCCCTCTGGTCCTCCTTCTTCCTGACGTGTTGTGTTCTCCTACCTTCCCCTCTGGTCCTCCTTCTTCCTGACGTGTTGTGTTCTACCTTCCCCTCTGGTCCTCCTTCTTCCTGACGTGTTCTGTTCTCCTACCTTCACCTCTGGTCCTCCTTCTTCCTGCGTGTTGTGTTCTCCTACCTTCCCCTCTGGTCCTCCTTCTTCCTGCATGTTGTTCTCCTACCTTCCCCTCTGGTCCTCCTTCTTCCTGATGTGTTGTTCTCCTACCTTCACCTCTGGTCCTCCTTCTTCCTGCATGTTGTTCTCCTACCTTCCCCTCTGGTCCTCCTTCTTCCTGACGTGTTGTGTTCTCCTACCTTCCCCTCTGGTCCTCCTTCTTCCTGCGTGTTGTGTTCTCCTACCTTCACCTCTGGTCCTCCTTCTTCCTGCGTGTTGTGTTCTCCTACCTTCCCCTCTGGTCCTCCTTCTTCCTGACGTGTTGTGTTCTCCTACCTTCACCTCTGGTCCTCCTTCTTCCTGCGTGTTGTTCTCCTACCTTCCCCTCTGGTCCTCCTTCTTCCTGACGTGTTGTGTTCTCCTACCTTCCCCTCTGGTCCTCCTTCTTCCTGACGTGTTGTGTTCTCCTACCTTCCCCTCTGGTCCTCCTTCTTCCTGACGTGTTGTGTTCTCCTACCTTCACCTCTGGTCCTCCTTCTTCCTGCGTGTTGTTCTCCTACCTTCCCCTCTGGTCCTCCTTCTTCCTGACGTGTTGTGTTCTCCTACCTTCCCCTCTGGTCCTCCTTCTTCCTGACGTGTTGTGTTCTCCTACCTTCCCCTCTGGTCCTCCTTCTTCCTGACGTGTTGTGTTCTCCTACCTTCCCCTCTGGTCCTCCTTCTTCCTGACGTGTTGTGTTCTCCTACCTTCACCTCTGGTCCTCCTTCTTCCTGCGTGTTGTTCTCCTACCTTCCCCTCTGGTCCTCCTTCTTCCTGACGTGTTGTGTTCTCCTACCTTCCCTCTGGTCCTCCTTCTTCCTGCATGTTGTGTTCTCCTACCTTCACCTCTGGTCCTCCTTCTTCCTGACGTGTTGTGTTCTTCTACCTTCCCCTCTGGTCCTCCTTCTTCCTGACGTGTTGTGTTCTCCTACCTTCACCTCTGGTCCTCCTTCTTCCTGCGTGTTGTGTTCTCCTACCTTCCCCTCTGGTCCTCCTTCTTCCTGACGTGTTGTGTTCTCCTACCTTCACCTCTGGTCCTCCTTCTTCCTGACGTGTTGTGTTCTACCTTCCCCTGGTCCTCCTTCTTCCTGACGTGTTCTGTTCTCCTACCTTCACCTCTGGTCCTCCTTCTTCCTGCGTGTTGTGTTCTCCTACCTTCCCCTCTGGTCCTCCTTCTTCCTGCATGTTGTTCTCCTACCTTCCCCTCTGGTCCTCCTTCTTCCTGATGTGTTGTTCTCCTACCTTCACCTCTGGTCCTCCTTCTTCCTGCATGTTGTTCTCCTACCTTCACCTCTGGTCCTCCTTCTTCCTGCATGTTGTTCTCCTACCTTCACCTCTGGTCCTCCTTCTTCCTGCGTGTTGTGTTCTCCTACCTTCCCCTCTGGTCCTCCTTCTTCCTGCATGTTGTTCTCCTACCTTCCCCTCTGGTCCTCCTTCTTCCTGACGTGTTGTGTTCTCCTACCTTCACCTCTGGTCCTCCTTCTTCCTGCGTGTTGTTCTCCTACCTTCACCTCTGGTCCTCCTTCTTCCTGCATGTTGTTCTCCTACCTTCCCCTCTGGTCCTCCTTCTTCCTGCGTGTTGTTCTCCTACCTTCCCTCTGGTCCTCCTTCTTCCTGCATGTTGTTCTCCTACCTTCACCTCTGGTCCTCCTTCTTCCTGCGTGTTGTGTTCTCCTACCTTCCCCTCTGGTCCTCCTTCTTCCTGCGTGTTGTGTTCTCCTACCTTCCCCTCTGGTCCTCCTTCTTCCTGCATGTTGTTCTCCTACCTTCACCTCTGGTCCTCCTTCTTCCTGCGTGTTGTGTTCTCCTATCTTCACCTCTGGTCCTCCTTCTTCCTGACGTGTTGTGTTCTCCTACCTTCCCCTCTGGTCCTCCTTCTTCCTGCGTGTTGTTCTCCTACCTTCCCCTCTGGTCCTCCTTCTTCCTGACGTGTTGTGTTCTCCTACCTTCACCTCTGGTCCTCCTTCTTCCTGCGTGTTGTTCTCCTACCTTCCCCTCTGGTCCTCCTTCTTCCTGACGTGTTGTGTTCTACCTTCCCCTCTGGTCCTCCTTCTTCCTGCGTGTTGTGTTCTCCTACCTTCACCTCTGGTCCTCCTTCTTCCTGACGTGTTGTGTTCTTCTACCTTCCCCTCTGGTCCTCCTTCTTCCTGACGTGTTGTGTTCTCCTACCTTCACCTCTGGTCCTCCTTCTTCCTGCGTGTTGTGTTCTCCTACCTTCACCTCTGGTCCTCCTTCTTCCTGACGTGTTGTGTTCTTCTACCTTCACCTCTGGTCCTCCTTCTTCCTGACGTGTTGTGTTCTACCTTCCCCTCTGGTCCTCCTTCTTCCTGCGTGTTGTTCTCCTACCTTCCCCTCTGGTCCTCCTTCTTCCTGACGTGTTGTGTTCTCCTACCTTTCCCTCTGGTACTCCTTCTTCCTGACGTGTTGTGTTCTCCTACCTTCACCTCTGGTCCTCCTTCTTCCTGCGTGTTGTTCTCCTACCTTCCCCTCTGGTCCTCCTTCTTCCTGCGTGTTGTGTTCTCCTACCTTCACCTCTGGTCCTCCTTCTTCCTGACGTGTTGTGTTCTCCTACCTTCCCTCTGGTCCTCCTTCTTCCTGCGTGTTGTTCTCCTACCTTCCACTCTGGTCCTCCTTCTTCCTGCGTGTTGTTCTCCTACCTTCACCTCTGGTCCTCCTTCTTCCTGCGTGTTGTGTTCTCCTACCTTCCCCTCTGGTCCTCCTTCTTCCTGCATGTTGTTCTCCTACCTTCACCTCTGGTCCTCCTTCTTCCTGCATGTTGTTCTCCTACCTTCACCTCTGGTCCTCCTTCTTCCTGCGTGTTGTGTTCTCCTACCTTCCCCTCTGGTCCTCCTTCTTCCTGCATGTTGTTCTCCTACCTTCACCTCTGGTCCTCCTTCTTCCTGCGTGTTGTGTTCTCCTACCTTCCCCTCTGGTCCTCCTTCTTCCTGCGTGTTGTGTTCTCCTACCTTCCCCTCTGGTCCTCCTTCTTCCTGCATGTTGTTCTCCTACCTTCACCTCTGGTCCTCCTTCTTCCTGCGTGTTGTGTTCTCCTACCTTCACCTCTGGTCCTCCTTCTTCCTGCGTGTTGTGTTCTCCTACCTTCCCCTCTGGTCCTCCTTCTTCCTGCGTGTTGTGTTCTCCTACCTTCCCCTCTGGTCCTCCTTCTTCCTGACGTGTTGTGTTCTCCTACCTTCACCTCTGGTCCTCCTTCTTCCTGACGTGTTGTGTTCTACCTTCCCCTCTGGTCCTCCTTCTTCCTGACGTGTTCTGTTCTCCTACCTTCACCTCTGGTCCTCCTTCTTCCTGCGTGTTGTGTTCTCCTACCTTCCCTCTGGTCCTCCTTCTTCCTGCATGTTGTTCTCCTACCTTCCCTCTGGTCCTCCTTCTTCCTGATGTGTTGTTCTCCTACCTTCACCTCTGGTCCTCCTTCTTCCTGCATGTTGTTCTCCTACCTTCACCTCTGGTCCTCCTTCTTCCTGCATGTTGTTCTCCTACCTTCCCCTCTGGTCCTCCTTCTTCCTGACGTGTTGTGTTCTCCTACCTTCCCCTCTGGTCCTCCTTCTTCCTGCGTGTTGTTCTCCTACCTTCGCCTCTGGTCCTCCTTCTTCCTGACGTGTTGTGTTCTCCTACCTTCACCTCTGGTCCTCCTTCTTCCTGCGTGTTGTTCTCCTACCTTCACCTCTGGTCCTCCTTCTTCCTGCATGTTGTTCTCCTACCTTCACCTCTGGTCCTCCTTCTTCCTGCGTGTTGTGTTCTCCTACCTTCCCCTCTGGTCCTCCTTCTTCCTGCGTGTTGTTCTCCTACCTTCACCTCTGGTCCTCCTTCTTCCTGACGTGTTGTGTTCTCCTACCTTCCCCTCTGGTCCTCCTTCTTCCTGACGTGTTGTGTTCTCCTACCTTCCCCTCTGGTCCTCCTTCTTCCTGCGTGTTGTTCTCCTACCTTCACCTCTGGTCCTCCTTCTTCCTGCGTGTTGTGTTCTCCTATCTTCACCTCTGGTCCTCCTTCTTCCTGACGTGTTGTGTTCTCCTACCTTCCCTCTGGTCCTCCTTCTTCCTGACGTGTTGTGTTCTCCTACCTTCCCCTCTGGTCCTCCTTCTTCCTGACGTGTTGTGTTCTCCTACCTTCACCTCTGGTCCTCCTTCTTCCTGCGTGTTGTTCTCCTACCTTCCCCTCTGGTCCTCCTTCGTCCTGACGTGTTGTGTTCTACCTTCCCCTCTGGTCCTCCTTCTTCCTGCGTGTTGTGTTCTCCTACCTTCACCTCTGGTCCTCCTTCTTCCTGACGTGTTGTGTTCTTCTACCTTCCCCTCTGGTCCTCCTTCTTCCTGACGTGTTGTGTTCTCCTACCTTCACCTCTGGTCCTCCTTCTTCCTGACGTGTTGTGTTCTCCTACCTTCCCCTCTGGTCCTCCTTCTTCCTGACGTGTTGTGTTCTCCTACCTTCACCTCTGGTCCTCCTTCTTCCTGACGTGTTGTGTTCTCCTACCTTCCCCTCTGGTCCTCCTTCTTCCTGACGTGTTGTGTTCTCCTACCTTCACCTCTGGTCCTCCTTCTTCCTGCGTGTTGTGTTCTCCTACCTTCCCCTCTGGTCCTCCTTCTTCCTGCATGTTGTTCTCCTACCTTCCCCTCTGGTCCTCCTTCTTCCTGACGTGTTGTGTTCTCCTACCTTCACCTCTGGTCCTCCTTCTTCCTGCATGTTGTTCTCCTACCTTCACCTCTGGTCCTCCTTCTTCCTGCGTGTTGTTCTCCTACCTTCACCTCTGGTCCTCCTTCTTCCTGCGTGTTGTTCTCCTACCTTCCCCTCTGGTCCTCCTTCTTCCTGCATGTTGTTCTCCTACCTTCACCTCTGGTCCTCCTTCTTCCTGACGTGTTGTGTTCTCCTACCTTCACCTCTGGTCCTCCTTCTTCCTGCATGTTGTTCTCCTACCTTCACCTCTGGTCCTCCTTCTTCCTGCATGTTGTTCTCCTACCTTCACCTCTGGTCCTCCTTCTTCCTGCGTGTTGTGTTCTCCTACCTTCCCCTCTGGTCCTCCTTCTTCCTGCATGTTGTTCTCCTACCTTCACCTCTGGTCCTCCTTCTTCCTGCGTGTTGTGTTCTCCTACCTTCCCCTCTGGTCCTCCTTCTTCCTGCGTGTTGTGTTCTCCTACCTTCCCCTCTGGTCCTCCTTCTTCCTGCATGTTGTTCTCCTACCTTCACCTCTGGTCCTCCTTCTTCCTGCGTGTTGTGTTCTCCTACCTTCACCTCTGGTCCTCCTTCTTCCTGCGTGTTGTTCTCCTACCTTCACCTCTGGTCCTCCTTCTTCCTGACGTGTTGTGTTGTCCTACCTTCACCTCTGGTCCTCCTTCTTCCTGACGTGTTGTGTTGTCCTACCTTCACCTCTGCTCTTCCACAACTCCCTTCTTTTCTCTCTCTCTTTCTATTTCCTCTGTTCCCCTCTCTCTTCATCTTTCCTCTCTTCCTCCCCCAGTTATTTCTAATTCAATTAGTAGAGCACTGAGCCATTAAGACATCAACAAGGGAGGTCTGGCGGGTTTGTAAAGTTAGAAAGGAAGTTTGTGTTTGTGTGTTTCAGTACGCACATGTGCTTATGTACACTTCTCTGTGTGTACTCTCTTGCATGTGTGTATTTGTTATTTCTGCGATTCCATCACGCCCCCAATATCCCAGAGGCACTCCACCCATCGTCTCTTTCCAGAACTTTGCTATTCTCATTAAATGTCTGTGTAAAATGTTTGCCAGTGCTTTAATGTCAGAGCGCGTCGGGGGTGACAACAGGGCTATGTTTCCCTTCACAAGTCCTCCTCTGTTACAGTGACATTTCAATTGGCAGCTTGACATTTTTAGCTGGTCCTCCATCGGAACTGAAATGAGATGGCTTTGGACGTGCGAGGCGAGGAACAACCACACTGGCTCCCAGGGATGGCTTGCCTCTAGGCTAGATGGGTTCAATTCAGAATGTGCGTGGGCGTGGTGTAGTATTTAGTAGTATTTATATGGATCCCTGGGTTCCAAACAGTGTGTGTGTGTGTGTGTGTGTGTGTGTGTGTGTGTGTGTGTGTGTGTGTGTGTGTGTGTGTGTGTGTGTGTGTGTGTGTGTGTGTGTGTGTGTGTGTGTGATTTTAATAAGAAAAGCACTGAACACTATGAATACAAAAACAATAAACGAATATGTGAAATAACCAAACCGAAACAGTACCGTGTGGCGACAAACACTCACACGGAAACAAACACCCACAAACCAACAGTGAAACCCAGGCTACCTAAATATGGTTCTCAATCAGAGACAATTAACGACACCTGCCTCTGATTGAGAGCCATACTAGGCCGAAACAGATACCAAACATAGAAAAACAAACATAGACTGCCCATCCCAACTCACGCCCTGACCATACTAAATAAAGACAAAACAAAGGAAATAAAGGTCAGAACGTGACACTGTCTCCCTCACTCACTCTATCCTCTATCTCTCCATCATCTCTCACTCTATCCTCTATCTCTCCGTCATCTCTCTCTATCCTCTATCTCTCATCATCTCTCACTCTATCCTCTCTCTCCATCGTCTCTCACTATCCTCTATCTCTCCATCGTCTCTCACTCTATCCTCTCTCTCCATCATCTCTCACTCTATCCTCTATCTCTCCGTCATCTCTCTCTATCCTCTATCTCTCATCATCTCTCACTCTATCCTCTCTCTCCATCGTCTCTCACTATCCTCTATCTCTCCATCGTCTCTCACTCTATCCTCTCTCTCCATCGTCTCTCACTCTATCCTCTATCTCTCCATCGTCTCTCACTCTATCCTCTCTCTCCATCATCTCTCACTCTATCCTCTATCTCTCCGTCATCTCTCTCTATCCTCTATCTCTCATCATCTCTCACTCTATCCTCTCTCTCCATCGTCTCTCACTATCCTCTATCTCTCCATCGTCTCTCACTCTATCCTCTCTCTCCATCGTCTCTCACTCTATCCTCTCTCTCACCATTACTCACTCAGTCTTCTCTATCATCATCTCTCACAATATCCTCTCTCATCATTTCTCATTCTATCCTCTCTCTCGCTCCATCTCTCACTCACTCAGTCCTCTCTCTCTCCATCTCTCTCACTCAGTTCTCTATTGCTATCATCACCTATCACTCTATCCTCTCTCCATTTCTCACTCTCTATCCTCTTTCTCTCCATCTCTCGCAATATCCTCTCTCTCTCCATCAACTCTCACTCTAGGTGTCTGTGTGTATCTGTGTGTGTAAGCCTTCTACTCTGCCTCTCAAATATGATCCACATCCCCTCATCACTGTTAAGGCTGTTACATAACTCCACTGATGAGAAACACAACAGACAGAATACAAAAGCAGCATATCAGAAGCATTGTAACAGTAGCATCCTTCAGATAGTGAGACTTTATTGCTTGTAATCAGCTCCAGACTGAGTGTGTGTTCTGAGAGGAAAAGAGAGATAAGCTTACTGCCTGACTGGCTGACTGACTGGCTGGCTGGCTGACTGACTGATTGACTGGCTGGCGGACTGGATGACTGACTGACTGACTGGCTGACTAACTAGCTGACTAACTAGCTGACTAACTAGTTTTACTGGTGCTTGTCTATACAAAACACACTTCAACTCACTGACTGACTGACTGACTGACTGACTGGCTGACTAACTGGCTGACTAACTAGTTTTACTGGTGCTTGTCTATACAAAACACACTTCAACTCACTGACTGACTGACTGACTGACTGACTGACTGGCTGACTAACTGGCTGACTAACTAGTTTTACTGGTGCTTGTCTATACAAAACACACTTCAACTCACTGACTCGTATTTTATTCAAGCTATTCAAGACTCATGATTATGCCTGGGTGACTGTTCTCACAGACTTAAACACAGCATTCTAAGCCCGGTGACATACCTGTACACGTGTGTGTGTGTGTGTGTGTGTGTGTGTGTGTGTGTGTGTGTGTGTGTGTGTGTGTGTGTGTGTGTGTGTGTGTGTGTGTGTGTGTGTGTGTGTGTGTGTGTGTGTGTGTGTGTGTGTGTGTGTGTGTGTGTGTGTGTGTCATTGTCAATCAACCTAAAGAGAAAATCCTGCACTGTGGTTGTAGCTAGATCACCCCAGTGTCACAGTGTAATATTTCACCTCTTCCATCACTATGGAAATGGTCAACATACAGTCATCTCTTGCCCTTTTGTCACATCCTCTCTTCTCTAGTGAGACTCGGAGCGCTGTGAGGCCCCGTGTGTCCCAGCGCTTCTACTGGCTGGAGAGGACAGTACTGATGGATTTTACATTGTTTGTCACTGTGTGAGTGTGAGAGTACAAGCATTGTGTGTGTGTGTGTGTGTGTGTGTGTGTGTGTGTGTGTGTGTGTGTGTGTGTGTGTGTGTGTGTGTGTGTGTGTGTGTGTGTGTGTGTGTGTGTGTGTGTGTGTGTGTGTGTGTGTGTGTGTGTGTGTGTGTGTGTGTGTGTGTGTGTGTGTGTGTGTGTGTGTGTGTGTGTGTATGTTTGGAAATGATTATGCCATCGCTCAAAGATGAAATTGACATAATGGGGATTGTCAAGCAGAACATGTTCTCCTCAGACACTATTCTTGGAGCTTGGAGGAGAAGTCATTCCACGCTCTCTCTCTCCACAGCCAGGTCCCCCGTGATACAAGTCAGTATTCAACATCCATCCCTGTCTGAAGAGGGAGATGACGTGGAAACTCTGATTGCAAGTTTCAATCCAACAATAGAAAGTCTTTTTAGATTTTTGTTTTAAGCCCAAACCTCAATCCTTACCTTAAACATTTTGAGTTAATGCCTAACCTTAAGATTTCAGAGTTAAAGCGTATCCCAAACCTTAACCCTTACCTTAACCATTTTGAGTTAACGCCTAACCTTAAGATTTCAGAGTTAAAGCCTATCCCAAACCTTAACCCTTACCTTAACCATTTTGAGTTAACGCCTAACCTTAAGATTTCAGAGTTAAAGCCTATCCCACACCTTAACCCTTACCTTAACCATTTTGAGTTAACGCCTAACCTTAAGATTTCAGAGTTAAAGCCTATCCTGAACCTTAACCCTTACCTTAACCATTTTGAGTTAACGCCTAACCTTAAGATTTCAGAGTTAAAGCGTATCCCAAACCTTAACCCTTACCTTAACCATTTTGAGTTAATGCCTAACCTTAAGATTTCAGAGTTAAAGCCTATCCCAAACCTTAACCCTTACCTTAACCATTTTGAGTTAAACTAGTTAAGGAAGTTGAGAATTCAAGCAGCTTTTCGCAGCTTTTTGTTAAAAATCGCGCAACATTTCAGCGCCCTGCTATTCATAAAGCCTAAACTTAACCCTAACCATATGAATTCTGAAAAATGCCTAAACTTAACCTTAAACACTTTGAAATGTTATGCTTGCAACAACTTCAAAATTCTATGTTTCAGATACATGGACAAACATCTAATTCTCACTCCCTGGCATTATCACAATCAATATCTAGTTCCCTTTCCCTGTTTCACCCTTTCCTCTTCATCCCTTTCTATTCTCCTCTCATCACCTCTCCACCTTCCTCTCCCACCTGTCACCCTGTTGTGGTACCTCTCCCACCTGTCACCCTGTTGTGGTACCTCTCCCACCTGTCACCCTGTTGTGGTACCTCTCCACCTGTCACCCTGTTGTGGTACCTCTCCCACCTGTCACCCTGTTGTGGTACCTCTCCCACCTGTCACCCTGTTGTGGTACCTCTCCCACCTGTCACCCTGTTGTGGTACCTCTCCACCTGTCACCCTGTTGTGGTACCTCTCCACCTGTCACCCTGTTGTGGTACCTCTCCACCTGTCACCCTGTTGTGGTACCTCTCCACCTTCCTCTCCCACCTGTCACCCTGTTGTGGTACCTCTCCACCTGTCACCCTGTTGTGGTACCTCTCCCACCTGGCACCCTGTTGTGGTACCTCTCCACCTGTCACCCTGTTGTGGTACCTCTCTGCATGACACCCCTCCATTTTAAGCCCACTAAGATGGAGGTCAGAGGACACAGGAAGCACAGGCAGCTTTAGCTCTATAATATCCTTTAGCTTATAGCTGCAAAGTGTTCTGTACTGTGTAACTACTAAACCATAACACCTATTCAACTCAGCAAATAAACAATCATCCTCTCACTGTCAACTGTGTTTATTTTCAGCAAACTTAACATGTAAATATTTGTATGAACGTAACAAGATTCAACAACTGAGACATAAACTGAACAAGTTCCACAGACATGTGACTAACAAAAATGGAATAATGTGTCCCTGAACAAAGGGGGGTCAAAATCAAAAGTCACAGTCAGTGTCTGGTGTGGCCACCAGCTGCATTAAGTACTGCAGTGCATCTCCTTCTCATGGACTGAACCAGATTTGCCAGTTCCTGCTGTGAGATGTT
The DNA here is from genome assembly GCF_023373465.1 of Oncorhynchus keta. NCBI lineage: Eukaryota > Metazoa > Chordata > Actinopteri > Salmoniformes > Salmonidae > Oncorhynchus > Oncorhynchus keta. The sequence continues at coordinate 69,611 of NW_026290763.1, read as the reverse complement.
ACCCCACTCTTCCACCAAGGCAACTGCAAGTTCCCAGACATTTCTGGGGGGGAATGTCCGTAGCCCTCACCCTCCGATCCAACAGGTCCCAAACGTGCTCAATGGGATTGAAATCCGGACTCTTCGCTGGCCATGGCAGAACACTGACATTCCTGTCTTGCAGGAAATCACGCACCGAACGAGCAGTATGGCTGGTGGCATTGTCATGCTGGAGGGTCATGTCAGGATGAGCCTGCAGGAAGGGTACCACATGAGGGAGGAGGATGTCTTCCCTGTAACGCAAAGCGTTGAGATTGCCTGCAATGACAACAAGCTCAGTACGATGATGCTGTAACACACCGGCTCAGATCATGACGAACTCCACCTCCAAATCGATCCGGCTCCAGAGTACAGGCCTTGGTGTAATCCTCATTCCTTCCACGATAATCCTGAATCCGATCATCACCCCTGGTGAGACAAACCCGCTACTCGTCAGTGAAGAGCACTTTTTTCCAGTCCTGTCTGGTCCAGCGACGGTGGGTTTGTGCCCATAGGCGACGTTGTTGCCGGTGATGTCTGGTGGGGACCTGCCTTACAACAGGCCTACAAGCCCTTAGACCAGCCTCTCTCAGCCTATTGCGGACAGTCTGAGCACTGATGGAGGGATTGTGCGTTCCTGGTGTAACTCAGGTAGTTGTTGTTGCCATCCTGTACCTGTCCCGCAGGTGTGATGTACGGATGTACCGATCCTCTCTTTTTCTCGCCCTCCTGGTTTTTGACCCTTGCCTGTCCTGACCCTGAGCCTGCCTGCCGTCCTGACCCTGAGCCTGCCTTGCCTGTCCTGACCCTGAGCCTGCCTGCCATCCTGACCCTGAGCCTGCCTGCCGTCCTGACCCTGAGCCTGCCTTGCCTGTCCTGACCCTGAGCCTGCCTTGCCTGTCCTGAACCTGAGCCTGCCTGCTGTCCTGACCCTGAGCCTGCCTTGCCTGTCCTGACCCTGAGCCTGCCTTGCCTGTCCTGACCCTGAGCCTGCCTTGCCTGTCCTGACCCTGAGCCTGCCTTGCCTGTCCTAACCCTGAGCCTGCCTTGCCTGTCCTGACCCTGAGCCTGCCTTGCCTGTCTTGACCCTGAGCCTGACCCTGAATCTTCCTTCCCTGAGCCTGACCCTGAGCCTGCCCCTGCCCTGAGCCTGAGCCTGAGTCTGACCCTGACACTGACCCTGACCCTGAGCCTGCATGCCGTCCTGTACCTTTGCTTCTGCTTTTGTAATAAACATTGTTACTTGGACACGGTCTGCTTCTGGGTCTTACCTTATCCTGATAGTGAGAGCTTGTTGACAACCTAGCTATCAGAATGGACAGCATGCAACACTATGATGAAGACTACAGATTAAAAACTGGATGTGATGGTGCACATCGTGCTATACATGACATCCCTGTTGTAGTGACAATGTCTCCCAAATGGCACCCTATTACCGATTTAGTTCACTGTATAGGAAAGAGGTTGCCATTTGGGACACACATAATACTTCCTAAAATCTGGGTTGTGGTGACTTTGTATTAGATCGCTGTGCAGTTTAAAACGTCTCGGGCTAAAGGCTGTAGATTGGTCACAACACAACATTACATTACATTTAAGTCATTTAGCAGACGCTCTTATCCAGAGCGACTTACAAATTGGTGCATTCACCTTATGACATCCAGTGGAACAACGTATTACCACTGGTATAGCTCACTGAACTAAAGCTGATTGTCTGATATCCATACAGCCAGCTGTATTCCCATCAGAATGCAGTGTGTCCAGGGCTGTGATCAGCAGCACATGAACATGGGCCTCTGAATGAGTTGCATTGTACAGTAGATTGGCTGTGTCTGGTGTTAGACTTGGCAGGCCTTGCTGCCACTGCATTAATGTATTCCACCCCAGGCTCTTTGCATGGTCCACACACACACACACACACACACACACACACACACACACACACACACACACACACACACACACACACACACACACACACACACACACACACACACACACACACACACACACACACACACACACAGAAAGATAAAGCACCACTACCATTCTGTGAAAGTGGTTTAGGTTGCAGGGCACAAACAGTTTTAACATGCTGAGAATGAGTAGCTAACAGATGTCTGACTCTTAGTAAACCACAACATCCTGCAGGCATCACTTACAAAGACCACTTTCTCTCCCTATTTCTCTCTCTCTCTCTCTCTCTCTCTCTCTCTCTCTCTCTCTCTCTCTCTCTCTCTCCTTCTCTCTCGACCTCTCCCTCCGACTCTCTCTCTCTGTCCTCTCTCTCTCTACCTCTCTCTCTGACTCTCTGTCTGTCCTTCTCTCTCTGCCTCTCCCTCTGACTCTCTCTCTCTATCCTCTTTCTCTCTCTACCTCTCTCTCTGTCCTTCTCTCTCTACCTCTCTCTCTACCACTCCCTCTGACTCTCTCTCTCTCTGTCCTCTCTCTACCTCTACCTCTGACTCTATCTCTCTGTCTCTGTCCTCTCTCTCTCTACCTCTCTCTACCTCTCTCTCTGTCCTTCTCTCTCTACCACTCCCTTGGACTCTCTCTCTCTGTCCTTCTCTCTCTACCTCTCCCTCCGACTCTCTCTCTGTCCTCTCTCTCTCTACCTCTTTCTACCTCTCTCTCTGTCCTTCTCTCTCTACCTCTCTCTCTACCTCTACCTTTGACTCTCTCTCTGTTCCCTCTCTCTGTCCCCTCTCTCTCTTTCCCCTCTCTCTCTGTCCTTCTTTCTCTACCTCTGACTCTCTCTCTCTCTCTGTCCTTCCTTCCTTCCTTCTCTCTCTCTCTCTCTCTCTCTCTCTCTCTCTCTCTCTCTCTCTCTCTCTCTCTCTCTCTCTCCCTCTGACTCTCTCTCTGTCTATCCGTCCTTCTCTCTCTCTCTCTCTCTCTATATATATATATATATATATATATATATACCTCTCTCTCTATACCTCTACCATTACCTCTGACGCTCTCGCTTTCTCTCTCTCTCTCTTTCTCTCTCTCTCACTTTCTCTCTCTCTCTCCCTCTGTTAGAGCCGATTTGGACATATTTGTATAAAATTTCCCAGGCAGGCTCAGGGTCAGGACAGGCTAGGCAGGCTCAGGGTCAGGACAGGCAAGCAGGCTCAGGGTCAGGACAGGCAAGTCAGGCTCAGGGTCAGGACAGGCAAGGCAGGCTCAGGGTCAGGACAGGCAAGGCAGGCTCAGGGTCAGGACAGGAAGGAAGGATGTCTGTGTCTCTCTACCTCTACCTCTACCTCAATTCAATTCAAGGGGCTTTATTGGCATGGGAAACATATGTTAACATTGCCAAAGCAAGTGAAATGGATAAACAAAGTCAAATAAAAGTGAATAGTAAATATTATACTCCAAAAGAATAGAGACATTTCAAATGTCATGTTATGTCTATATACCGTGTTGTAACGATGTGCAAATAGTTCAAGTACAAAAGCAAAAATAACTCAATAACATAAAATTACATTTACATTTAGCTAGCCTACTAAAATTGTATTTACAATGTTGTTTGTTCTTCACTGGTTGCCATTTTCTTGTGGCAACAGGTTACAAATCTTAATGCTGTGATTGCACACTGTGGTATTTCAACCATTAGATATGGGAGTTAATCAAAAATGATTTGTGGGTCTGTGTAATCTGAGGGAAGTAGTTGAAGTCGGAAGTTTAGATACATTTAGGTTAGAGTCATTAAAACTTGTTTTTCAACCACCCCACACATTTCTTGTTAACAAACTATAGTTTTGGCAAGTCGGTTAGGACATCTACTTTGTGCATGATGCAAGGAATTATTTTCAAAAATCGTTTACAGACAGATTATTTCACTAATAATTCACTGTATTCCAGTGGGTCAGAAGTTTACATACACTAAGTTGACTGTGCCTTTAAACAGCTTGGAAAATTCCATAAAATGATGTCATGGCTTTAGAAGCTTCTGATAGGCTAATTGACACCATTTGAGTCCATTGGAGGTGTGCCTGTCGATATATTTCAAAGCCTATCTTCAAACTCAGTGCCTCTTTGCTTGACATCATGGGAAAATCAAAATACATCAGCCAAGACCTCAGAAAAAAATAGTTGACCTCCACAAGTCTGGTTCATTCTTGGGAGCATTTTCCAAATGCCTGAAGGTACCACGTTCATCTGTACAAACAATAGTACGCAAGTATAAACACCATGGGACCACACAACCGTCATACCACTCAGGAAGGAGACACGTTCTGTCTCCTAGAGATGAATGTACTTTGTTGCAAAAAGTGCAAATCAATCCCAGAACAACAGCAAAGGACCTTGTGAAGATGCTGGAGGAAACAGGTACAAAAGTATCTATATCCACAGTAAAATGAGTCCTATATCAACATAACCCAGCAAGGAAGAAGCTCCTACTCAAAAATCGCCATAAAAAGCCAGACTACAGTTTGCAACTGCATATGAGGACAAAGATCGTACTTTTGGAGAAATGTCCTCTGGTCTGATGAAACAAAAATAGAACTGTTTGGCCATAATGGCCATCGCTATGTTTGGAGGAAAAAGGGGGAGGCTTGCAAGCCGAAGAACACTATCCCCACCGTGAAGCACAGGGGTGGCAGCATCATGTTGTGGGGGTGCTTTGCTGCAAGAGGGACTGGTGCACTTCACATAATAGATGGCATCATAAGGGAGGGAAATTATGTGGATATATTGAAGCAACATCTCAAGACATCAGTCAGGAAGTTAAAGCTTGGTTGCAAATGGGTCTTCCAAATTACAATGACCCCAAGCATACTTCCAAAGTTGTGGAAAAATGTCTTAATAAGGACAACAAAGTCAAGGTATTGGAGTGGCCATCACAAACCCTGACCTCAATCCTATAGAAAATGTGTGGGCAGAACTGAAAAAGTGTGTGCGAGCAAGGAGGCCTACAAACCTGACTTAGTTACACCAGCTCTATCAGGAGGAATGGGCCAAAATTCACCCAACTTATTATGGGAAGTTTGTGCAATCCTACCTGAAACGTTTGACCCAAGTTAAACAATTTAAATGCAATGCCAAATACTAATTGTGTGTATGTAAACGTCTGATCCACTGGGAATGTGATGAAAGAAATAAAAGCTGAAATAAATCATTCTCTTGTCTATTTTTCTGACATTTCGCATTCTTAAAATAAAGTGGTGATCCTAACTTACCTAAGGCAGTGATTGTTTACTAGAATTAAATGTCAGGAATTGTGAAAAACTGAGTTTAAATGTACAGTGTAACGGCGTTCTTCGTTTGTTGAAAGAGAGTCGGACCGAAATGCAGCGTGGTGGTTACTCATGTCTTTAATGAATGAATCGCGGTACATGAAATAACTGATACAAATACAAAACAACAAAACGGAACGTGAAACCTAATTACAGCCTATCTGGTGAAACTACACAGAGACAGGAACAATCACCCACAAAATACAAAGTGAAACCCAGGCTACCTAAATACGGTTCCCAATCAGAGACAACGAGAATCACTCAGGCAGCCAACCTATGCTACACCCCTACTCAGCCGCAATCCCAATACCTACAAAACCCCCAATACGAAACACAACATTAAACCCATGTCACACCCTGGCCTGACCAAATATATAACGAAAACACAAAACACTATGACCAAGGCGTGACATACAGTGCCTTGCGAAAGTATTCGGCCCCCTTAAACTTTGCGACCTTTTGCCACATTTCAGGCTTCAAACATAAAGATATAAAACTATTTTTTTGTGAAGAATCAACAACAAGTGGGACACAATCATGAAGTGGAACGACATTTATTGGATATTTCAAACTTTTTTAACAAATCAAAAACCCATTCCTCCTTGCAAAACAGCTTGCGCTCAGTGAGGTTGGATGGAGAGCATTTGTGAACAGCAGTTTTCAGTTCTTTCCACAGATTCTCGATTGGATTCAGGTCTGGACTTTGACTTGGCCATTCTAACACCTGGATATGTTTGTTTTTGAACCATTCCATTGTAGATTTTGCTTTATGTTTTGGATCATTGTCTTGTTGGAAGACAAATCTCCATCCCAGTCTCAGGTCTTTTGCAGACTCCATCAGGTTTTCTTCCACCATGTTTGACAGTGGGGATAGTGTGTTCAGGGTGATGAGCTGCGTTACTTTTACGCCAAACATAACGTTTTGCATTGTTGCCAAAAAGTTCAATTTTGGTTTCATCTGACCAGAGCACCTTCTTCCACATGTTTGGTGTGTCTCCCAGGTGGCTTGTGGCAAACTTTAAACAACACTTTTTATGGATATCTTTGAGAAATGGCTTTCTTCTTGCCACTCTTCCATAAAGGCCAGATTTGTGCAATATACGACTGATTGTTGTCCTATGGACAGAGTCTCCCACCTCAGATGTAGATCTCTGCAGTTCATCCAGAGTGATCATGGGCCTCTTGGCTGCATCTCTGATCAGTCTTCTCCTTGTATGAGCTGAAAGTTTAGAGGGACGGCCAGGTCTTGGTAGATTTGCAGTGGTCTGATACTCATTCCATTTCAATATTATCGCTTGCACAGTGCTCCTTGGGATGTTTAAAGCTTGGAAAATCTTTTTGTATCCAAATCCGGCTTTAAACTTCTTCACAACAGTATCTCAGACCTGCCTGGTGTATTCCTTGTTCTTCATGATGCTCTCTGCGCTTTTAACGGACCTCTGAGACTATCACAGTGCAGGTGCATTTATACGGAGACTTGATTACACACAGGTGGCTTGTATTTATCATCATTAGTCATTTAGGTCAACATTGGATCATTCAGAGATCCTCACTGAACTTCTGGAGAGAGTTTGCTGCACTGAAAGTAAAGGGGCTGAATAATTTTGCACGCCCAATTTTTCAGTTTTTGATTTGTTAAAAAAGTTTGAAATATCCAATAAATGTTGTTCCACTTCATGATTGTGTCTCACTTGTTGTTGATTCTTCACAAAAAATACAGTTTTATATCTTTATGTTTGAAGCCTGAAATGTGGCAAAAGGTCGCAAAGTTCAAGGGGGCCGAATACTTTCGCAAGGCACTGTATTTGGCTAAGGTGTATGTAAACTTCCGACTTCAACTGTATGTGTATCAAATATGGTCATACATTTGGCAGGAGGTTAGGAAATGCATCTCATTTTCCACCTAATTTTGTGGGCAGTGTGCACATATCCTGTCATCTCTCACTTACGGCGACCTTTCTCAATAACAAGGCTATGCTCAATGAGTCTGTACATAGCTTTCCTTAATTTTGGGTCAGTCACAGTGGTCAGGTATCATTCTAGTTTGCTTTGAATTTTTGTTAATTATTTCCAATAGTCAAGTAATTATCTTTTTGTTTTCTCATGATTTGGTTGGGTGTTATTGTATTGCTGTCCAGGGGATCTGTGGGGTGTGTTTGTGTTTGTGAATAGAGCCCCTTACCAGCTTGCTTAGGGGACTCTTGTCCAGTTTCATCTCTCTGTAGGTGATGGCTTTGTTATGGAAGGTTTAGGAAACGCTTCCTTTTAGGTTGTTGTCGATTTAACGTCACTTTTCTGGATTATGATCATTAGCGGGTATCGGACTAATTCTGCTCTGCATATATTATTTGCTGTTTTACATTGTACACAGAGGGTATTTTTGCAGAATGCTGCATGCAGAGTCTTAATTTGGTGTTTGTCCTATTTTTTGAATTCTTGGTTGGTGAGCAGACCCCAAACTTCACAACCATAAAGGGCAATGGGTTCTGTAACTGATTGAAGTATTTTTTTCAAATGTTATGTTCCTTTTGATGGCATAGAAGGCCCCATCTTGCCTTGTTTCTCAGATCGTTCACAGCTTTGTGGAAGTTACCTGTGGCACTGATGTTTAAGCTGAGGTATGTATCGTTTTTTGTGTGGTCTAGGGCAACGGTGTCTAGATGGAATTTGTATTTGTGGTCCTGGGGACTGGACCTTTTTTGGAACACCATTATTTTGTTTTACTGAGATTCACTGTCAGGGCCCAGGTCTGACAGAATCTGTGCAGAAGATCTAGGTGCTGCTGTAGGCCCTACTTGGTTGGGGACAGAAGCACCAGATCATCAGCAAACAGTAGACATTTGACTTCAGATTCTAGTAGGGTGAGGCCTGGTGCTGCAGACTGTTCTAGTGCCCTTGCCAATTTGTTTATATATATATGTGTTGAAGAGGGTGGGGCTTAAGCTGCACCCCTGTCTCACCCCACAGGCCTGTGGAAAGAAATCTGTGTTTTTGCCCATTTTAACCAAACACGTGTTGCTTGTGCATATGGACTTTATAATGTCACATGTTTTTTCCCCCAACACCACTTTCCATCAATTTCTATAGCAGACCCTCATGATAAATTGAGTCAAAATCTTTTTTGAAGTCAACAAAGCATGAGAAGACTTTGCCCTTGTTTTCGTTAGTTTGTTTGTCAATTATGGTGTGCAGGGTGAATGCGTGGTCTGTCGTACGGTAATATGGTAAAACGCCAATTTGACATTTGCTCAGTACATTGTTTTCACTGAGGAAATGTACAAGTCTGCTGTTAATGATAATGCAGAGGATTGTCCCAAGGTTGCTGTTGACGCATATCCCACGGTAGTTATTGGGGTCAAATTTGTCTCCACTTTTGTTGATTGAGGTGATCAGTCCTTAGTTCCAAATATTGGGGAAGATGCCAGAGATGAGGATGATGTTAAAGAGTTTATTTTATCATTTAATGTAGGATACCATCAACATCAGAGGTCTTTTGAGTTGGAGGGTTTGTATTTTGTCCTGTAGTTCATTCAATGTAATTGGAGAATCCAGTGGGTTCTGGAAGTCTTTAATAGCTTATTCTAAGATTTGTAATTGATCAGGTATGTGTTTTTGCTGTTTGTTATTTCTTATAGGAATAAAAAGATTAGAGAAGTTGATTATCCATACATCTCCGTTTTGGATAGATAACTCTTTGTGTTGTTGTTTGTTTAGTGTTTTCCAATTTTTCCAGAAGTGGTTAGAGTCTATGGATTCTTCAATTACATTGATCTGATTACTGACCAGCTGTTCCTTCTTTTTCTGTAGTGTATTTCTGTAACACTTCAGGTGTCGTAGGTGTGTGGAGTCAAACGCAGGAGACAGTGAGTGCAAAGCTGTGCGTCTTTAATAGCGCCAACGCATCCCAGGGTGCTCACAATAGTAACGGCCCCAAACACAGGGAATGAGAATGTACAACAGAAAACGTAACGACCAGGCACTAACACGTACTTCTAACAACAGAGCCGAAGGTTACACTGCAATAATCCCGCACAACAACCAGGCGGGCCGGCTGCCTAATAAAGACAAACTAATTAGCTGATTCAATCATGAACAGGTGCTACCACTAAACATACAAGGAGGGGGAGGAAAACAATCAGTGGCAGCTAATAGGCCGGTGACGACGACCGCCGAGCGCCAACCGCCCGGGAAGGGGAAACACCCTCGGTCGGACTCGTGACAGTACCCCCTCCTGACGCGCGGCTCCCGCAGCGCGCCGACACCGGCCTCGAGGTCGCCCGGAGGACGAGGTGCAGGGCGATCCGGATGGAGGCGATGGAAATCCCTCAACATGGATGGATCCAAGATGTCCCTCACCGGTACCCAGCACCTCTCCTCCGGACCGTACCCCTCCCAGTCCACGAGGTACTGCAGGCCCCTCACCCGGCGTCTTGAGTCCAGAATGGCCCGGATCGTGTACGCCGGGGTCCCCTCGATGTCCAGAGGGGGAGGGACCTCCGGTACCTCACTGTCCTGCAGGGGACCAGCTACCACCGGCCTGAGGAGAGACACATGAAACGAGGGGTTAATTCGATAATAGGAAGGGAGTTGTAATCGATAACACACCTCGTTTATTCTCCTCAGGACTTTAAAGGGCCCTACACACTGCGGACCCAGCTTCCGGCAGGGCAAGCGGAGAGGTAGGTTTCGGGTCGAGAGCCAGACCCTGTCCCCCGGTACAAACACGGGGCCTCACTGCGGTGGCGGTCAGCACTCCTCTTCTGCCGTCCACTCGCTTGTCGTAGAGACTCCTGGACGGCCCTCCAGGTCTCCTTGGAGCGCTGTACCCATTCCTCCACCGCAGGAGCCTCGGTCTGGCTCGGATGCCATGGTGCCAGGACCGGCTGGTATCCCAACACACACTGAAAAGGGGACACGTTAGTAGAGGAGTGGCGTAGTGAGTTCTGAGCCATTTCAGCCCAGGGAATGTATCGTGCCCACTCCCCTGGCCGATCCTGGCAATACGACCGCAGAAACCTACCCACCTCCTGGTTCAATCTCTCCACCTGCCCATTACTCTCGGGGTGATAACCGGAGGTCAGGCTGACAGAGACCCCCAAACGTTCCATGAACGCTCTCCATACCCGAGACGTGAATTGGGGGCCCCGATCAGAAACGATGTCCTCCGGCACCCCGTAGTGCCGAAAGACATGGGTAAATAATGCCTCCGCAGTCTGCAGGGCTGTAGGGATACCGGGCAACGGGAGGAGACGGCAGGACTTAGAAAACCGATCCACAATCACTAGAACCGCGGTGTTCCCCTGAGACGGCGGAAGATCGGTCAGGAAATCTATGGACAGATGTGACCATGGCCGCTGTGGAACGGGGAGGGGTTGTAGCTTCCCTCTAGGAAGGTGCCTAGGAGCCTTACTCTGAGCGCACACTGAGCAAGAGGAGACATAACCCTTAACGTCCTTAACCAACGTAGGCCACCAATACCTCCCCTGAAGGCTCCCCACTGTCCTCGTCACCCCAGGGTGACCCGAGGAGGGTAGGACGTGAGCCCACCGAATCAGCTTGTCCCGAACATCAAGCGGCACGTACCTTCGCCCGCTGGACACTGAGGAGGCGCGGGTTCAGCCCGTAACGCCCGCTCGATGTCCGAGTCCACCTCCCATACCACTGGGGCTACCAGCTTAGAGGCGGGAAGGATGGGAGTAGGTTCGGTGGACCCATCCTCGGTGTCGTAAAGGCGGGACAGTGCGTCAGCCCTCACGTTCTGGGAGCCCGGTCTATAAGACAAAGTAAACCGGAACCGGGTGAAGAACATGGCCCACCTTGCCTGACGTGGGTTAAGTCTCCTTGCAGCCCGAATATACTCCAGATTCTGGTGGTCGGTCCAGATGAGAAAAGGGTGCTTAGCCCCCTCAAGCCAGTGTCTCCACACCTTCAGAGCTCTAACCACCGCTAGCAACTCCCGGTCCCCCACATCATAGTTACGCTCCGCTGGGCTGAGCTTCCTTGAGAAGAAAGCGCAGGGGCGGAGTTTTAGTGGCGTACCCGAGCTCTGTGATAGCACGGCACCCACCCCAGCCTCGGACGCGTCCACCTCCACTATGAATGCTAGAGAGGGATCCGGATGCGCCAACACGGGCGCCTCAGTGAACAGCGCCTTCAACTTGTTGAATGCCCTGTCCGCCTGTGCTGACCACTGCAATCGCACCGGGCCCCCAGCAGTGAGGTAATGGGAGCCGCTATCTGGCCAAAACCCCGGATAAACCTCCGGTAGTAGTTGGCAAAACCCAAAACCGCTGCACCTCCTTTACCGTGGTTGGAGTCGGCCAATTACGCACGGCCCTAATGCGTTCACCCTCCATCACCACCCCGAGGTGGAAATGCGATATCCCAGAAAAGAGACGGCTCGTTTAGAGAACACGCATTTCTCAGCCTTGACGTATAGGTCATGCTCCAGCAGTCTTCCAAGCACTTTGCGCACCAGAGACACATGCGCGGTGTGAGTGGCCGAGTAGATCAGAATGTCATCGATATAAACAACCACCCCTGACCGCACAGGTCCCTGAGAATCTCGTCTACAAAGGATTGGAAAACGGCTGGAGCATTCTTTAACCCATACGGCATGACGAGGTACTCATAGTGGCCGGATGTAGTACTAAATGCGGTTTTCCACTCGTCTCCCTTCCGAATACGCACCAGACTATACGCGCTCCTGAGATCCAGTTTTGTGAAGAACTGCGCTCCGTGGAACGATTCCACCGCCGTAGCGATGAGAGGTAGAGGGTAACTATACCCCACTGTGATGGCGTTTAGACCTCTATAATCGATACACGGACGCAAACCTCCCTCCTTTTTCCTCACAAAAAAGAAACTCGAGGAGACGGGTGAAATGGAGGGCCGAATGTACCCCTGTCCCAGCGACTCCGTGACATATGTCTCCATTGCCAACGTCTCCTCCTGGGACAGCGGGTACACATGACTCTTGGGAAGCGCAGCGTCTACCTGGAGCTCTATCGTACAATCCCTTCCCGGTCGATAAGGTGGTAATTTAGTCGCTTTCACTTTACTGAAAGCGATTGCCAAATCGGCATACTCGGGGGAATGCACACCGTGGAACCCTGGTCTGGACTCTCCACCGACGTGGCACCGATGGAAACTCCCAAACACCTTCCAGAACACTCCTCTGACCACCCCTGGAGAACCCCTTGTCTCCACGAAATTTTAGGATTGTGCCGGGCCAGCCAGGGAGTCCCCAGCACCACTGGAAACGCAGGCGAATCAATAATAAAAAAACTGATACGCTCCCTATGATTCCCCTGCGTCACCATGTCCAGTGGGACCGTGGTCTCCCCGACCATCCCTGACCCTAATGGCCGGCTATCTAGGGAGTGCACGGGGAAAGGAGAATCTATCGGCACCAGCGGAACCCCTAACTTAAGGGCGAGTCCGCGATCCATAAAGTTCCCAGCTGCGCCTGAATCGACTAGCGCCCTATGCTGGGAAGAGGGAAAAAAGTGAAGGAAAGAGATTAAGACAAACATATGGCCAACAAGGGATTCTGGGTGAGTCTGATGCTGACTCACCTGGGGTGACCGAGAAGCGTTCCGCCTGCCATCTCTACTCCCAGACGGACCCCCAGCACCGATCAGACGTGTGTCCTCTCCGACCACAGTTGGTGCAGGGAAGGCCCCCTCCTCCGGCACCCTCGGCGCAGCCCCTCCCAACTCCATCGGAATGGGAGCGGAGGGGCCGGGTGGTGGAACGCACAGGACCCTCTCTGAACGCCCGCGGGCAGCCAGCAGATTGTCCAGTCGAATGGACATGTCAATCAGCTGATCCAGTGACAGAGTGGTGTCCCGACACGCTAACTCCCGGCGGACGTCCTCTCGGAGACCACACCTGTAGTGGTCCATAAGGGCCCTGTCGTTCCACCCAGATCCGGCTGCCAAGGTCCGGAACTCCAGCGCGTAATCCTGGGCGCTCCTCCTCTCCTGCCTGAGATGAAAAAGTCGTTCTCCCACCGCTCGGCCGTCTATAGGGTGATCAAATACGGCACGGAAGCGGCAGGAAAACTCTGGGTAGTGCTCCCGCGCTGAGTCTGGGCCATTCCAGACTGCGTTCGCCCACTCCAGAGCACGACCCGTGAGGCAGGAGATGAGGACACTCACCCTCTCCGCTCCTGAGGGAGGGGGTCTAACGGTGGCCAGGTATAGCTCCAGCTGAAGCAGAAACCCCTGGCAACCCGCCGCCGCTCCATCATAAGCCCTCGGTAGCGTCAGACGAAGGGTGCTGGAGTCGAGTGATGGGGAGACCGGAGTCGGGGGTGCCGAAGGTGGAGAGAGGAGACCACTCCTCTCCCATCGGTCCATTCTCTCCATCACTTGATCCATCGCGGATCCGATCCGATGGAGAATGGTGGTGTGGTGGAGAACCCGTTCCTCCATCGATGGGAGAGGGTTGGCTGCTGCTCCTGCTGACTCCATTCGATTTAGGGTGCGGGATTCTGTAACACTTCAGGTGTCGTAGGTGTGTGGAGTCAAACGCAGGAGACAGTGAGTGCAAAGCTGTGCGTCTTTAATAGCGCCAACGCATCCCAGGGTGCTCACAATAGTAACGGCCCCAAACACAGGGAATGAGAATGTACAACAGAAAACGTAACGACCAGGCACTAACACGTACTTCTAACAACAGAGCCGAAGGTTACACTGCAATAATCCCGCACAACAACCAGGCGGGCCGGCTGCCTAATAAAGACAAACTAATTAGCTGATTCAATCATGAACAGGTGCTACCACTAAACATACAAGGAGGGGAGGAAAAACAATCAGTGGCAGCTAATAGGCCGGTGACGACGACCGCCGAGCGCCAACCGCCCGGGAAGGGGAAACACCCTCGGTCGGACTCGTGACAATTTCTGTATTGTTTTAGTGATTCACCATAGTGAAGGCGTAGACTTTTCCATTTCTTTCTTAGGTTTTAGCATTCTTCAACAAACCATTTGTCATTGTTGTTCATTTTCTTAGGTTGTCTGCTTGACATTAGGGAAGCTGAAAAGGTCAAATATACTGTTTAGGCTTTCTACTGCCAAGTTTACCACATCACTTTTACAGTGAAATGTTTTGTCCAGGAAGATGTTTGAAATGGATTGAATTTGTTGTTGCCTAATTGTTTTTGGTAATTTTTTACACTACTTTCCTTCCATCTATAGCATTTCTTAATTAATATTGTGCAGGTCCCTTGGCTTCGATGCCTCATTATTTACTATTGCTCTGTTCAGGTAGACTGTGATCTTTCTGTGATCTGATAGGGGTGTTAGTGGGCTGACTGTGAACACTCTGAGAGACTCTGGGTTGAGGTCAGGGATAAAGTAATCTACAGTACTACTGCCAAGAGATGTGCCGTAGGTCTCTCTTTCTATGCTTCTCCGCCACTCCCTTACACTCTTTCTCTCCTTTTCATCTGTTGATACTGTGGGTACTGCAAAGATGCTCCCATAATTGTACTATTGAATTAAAATGATATAATAATTCATAGTTCTCTCCCCTCTACCTTACTGTCTGAATGAGAATAAACAATCTGAGACAATACCTTACTGTCTGAATGAGAATAAACAATCTGAGACAATACCTTACTGTCTGAATGAGAATAAACAATCTGAGACAATACCTTACTGTCTGAATGAGAATAAACAATCTGAGACAATACCTTACTGTCTGAATGAGAATAAACAATCTGAGACAATACCTTACTGTCTGAATGAGAATAAACAATCTGAGACAATACCTTACTGTCTGAATGAGAATAAACAATCTGAGACAATACAATACCTTACTGTCTGAATGAGAATAAACAATCTGAGACAATACCTTACTGTCTGAATGAGAATAAACAATCTGAGACAATACCTTACTGTCTGAATGAGAATAAACAATCTGAGACAATACCTTACTGTCTGAATGAGAATAAACAATCTGAGACAATACCTTACTGTCTGAATGAGAATAAACAATCTGAGACAATACCTTACTGTCTGAATGAGAATAAACAATCTGAGACAATACCTTACTGTCTGAATGAGAATAAACAATCTGAGACAATACCTTACTGTCTGAATGAGAATAAACAATCTGAGACAATACCTTACTGTCTGAATGAGAATAAACAATCTGAGACAATACCTTACTGTCTGAATGAGAATAAACAATCTGAGACAATACCTTACTGTCTGAATGAGAATAAACAATCTGAGACAATACCTTACTGTCTGAATGAGAATAAACAATCTGAGACAATACCTTACTGTCTGAATGAGAATAAACAATCTGAGACAATACCTTACTGTCGGAATGAGAATAAACAATCTGAGACAATACCTTACTGTCTGAATGAGAATAAACAATCTGAGACAATACAATACCTTACTGTCTGAATGAGAATAAACAATCTGAGACAATACCTTACTGTCTGAATGAGAATAAACAATCTGAGACAATACCTTACTGTCTGAATGAGAATAAACAATCTGAGACAATACCTTACTGTCTGAATGAGAATAAACAATTGCTCTGATGTGAGCACATTATAAATGGGAAAAGCGTATATGCACTCATATCAGCCATTTCAGATCATGGGTTAACCCAGCAGTTGATGAGTTAACTCCACAGTTGCTTTGGTGCAGTGTTGTGGCAGGCTTATATCATGATACTGGGATGTGACCTGTAGACGGATTGGAAAGGCACTCAGAGATCTTGCCTGGGGGAAAGAGCCCTCTTGGGCCTTGCTGTATATGGATGGATTTAAAATGAGATCTGTAGAACAAATGGGAACTGAGAATGTGTCAGTGAGTCATATGTACAGTAAATGCTCTCTCTCACACACACACACACGCACACATATACACACACACAGTTCCTTGACTCCTACGTGTGTCCCTCTCTTTGTAGGATGGTGGAGTACTCGTTGGACCTGCAGAACATCAACCTCTCAGCCATTAGGACAGTCAGGGTCCTCAGACCCCTCAAAGCCATCAACAGAGTACCCAGTGAGTTCTGTCTCGCGGTCTCTCTTTCTTTCTTTCTCTCTCTCTCTCTCTCTCTCTCTCTCTCTCTCTCTCTCTCTCTCTCTCTCTCTCTCTCTCTCTCTCTCTCTCTCTCTCTCTCTCTCTCTCTCTCTCTCTCTCTCTCTCTCTCTCTCCTCTCGCTTTCTGCCTCTCTTAGTCTGTCTCTGTCTGTCTGTCTCGCGGTCTCTCTTTCTTTCTCTCTCTCTCTCTCTCTCTCTCTCTCTCTCTCTCTCTCTCTCTCTCTCTCTCTCTCTCTCTCTCTCGCTTTCTGCCTCTCTTAGTCTGTCTCTTTCTGTCTGTCTCTCGCTCTCTCTGTCTTGTTTATATCTGTTTGTCTATCTATCTATCTATCTGTCTGTCTGTCTGTCTGTCTGTCTGTCTGTCTGTCTGTCTGTCTGTCTGTCTGTCTGTCTGTCTGTCTGTCTGTCTGTCTGTCTGACTGACCAGGTGAATCCAGGTGAAAGCTATGATCCCTTATTGATGTAACTTGTTCAATCTGCTTCAATCAGTATAGATGAAAGGGAGGAGACAGGTTAAATAAGGATCTTGGCCTTGAGACAATTGAGACATGGATTGTGTATGTGTGCCATTCAGAGAGTGAATGGGCACGACGAAAGATTGAAGTGCATTTGAACAGGATATGGTAGTAGGTGCCAGGCTCACTGGTTTGATTGTGTCAATAACTGCAACGCTGCTGGGTTTTTCACATTCAACAGTTTCCCGTGTATCAAGAATGGTCCACCATCCAAAGGACATCCAGCCAACTTGACACAACTGTGGGAAGCATTGGAGTCAACATGGGCCAGCATCCCTGTGGAACACTTTCGACATCTTGTAGAGTCCATGCCCCAACGAATTGAGCCTGTTCTGAGGGCAAAACCTGGGGTGCAACTCAATATTAGGAAGGTGTTCTTAATGTTTTCTCCATTCAATCAGTACAGTCATTGTATTTAAGTCCTTTGACTTTGCTGTGATCCTCTACTCTGTTCTAACTGCATAACCCCAGGACAGTGCTGTTTGATCTGAGCAGCCCATCTCCTATCAGATGCCCTCTACTACAACAGAGTCCCTTACAGATTTACATATCCTCCTGTAATGTAGATCACTGTTCTCTCTCTGACCCAACCCCATCCCTCTCAAATACAACTCTGTTCTCAGACAAAATTGTAAATACCTATTGATTTTCCCCTTACCTCAGACAGCTTCTAATCATCGTAAGCACCAATTAGCCCGATCAAGCGAGGGTCAGCTAATCTCTCCACTCACTTCCAGTCAGTGAAAGTGATAGCATTTATCCGCTAATGCTAACAGTGGCTAACAGTGAATAACACACAGATAGTGGTATCAGTCAGACTCAGGTAGCATTTCCTGATCTCCTCTTTACTAGAGCTAACTGGCTAATAGTGGCTAACACTGATATGCATGCTGTAAGATGTAAGTGAGACAGTGTACTGAAACACAGTCAAACAGGACATGTTCCAAACAGCTATAATCCTTATCCTTGCATCCTTTACTTGTTTCCTTTCCTTTCCCCCAGACCTAACAGCCTAATGGGCTAAGCTAATGGCAAAGAAACACAGATCATTGCTAACGCTAATGGACTAGTGGTGTGGAAACCGAGAGACACAGAGAGGTGTGCTGGAGTCATTTGTCTGCAGGTACATTAAGTGAGTGCAGGTGTTCTATGGCACAGTCTGTCTCTGTTGAGAATTATTGGCGGGTAGAGAAACCAATATTTCTAAACACATAAAACACACACACACACACACACACACACACACACACACCTCCAACTGGCCTCTCTCTGTGATGAGAATTAGTGAAGACATTACTCTCTCGTCTGGTCCATTACACACACACAGATTAATCCTAGCACTAATTACCTGGGAAAACAGTTTTCCTTGAGTGCTGACGATAATTCCCATTCTAACTCCCATTCCCATTCTGAAGCGCTGAAGACTCTGCTCCCTTATCAATGTTTCAGTGGGTGTTGCCACCGGGGTAACTCATTAAATATGAATGGTAATTGAATTAGTGCATGTCATTGCCTCGCTCCGCCAGCTGATAGGAAGTTGTAGGGAGGGGTGATACTGATAGTGATGTCATGTTTGGGGAACTGATATAGGCAGACTGGTGACTAGTGCACATGTGTAAACAAACGCTCTAATACACATGCTGGGACACACACACACATGTACACATACATGCTGTGTGTGTGTGTCTGTGTGTGTGTGTGTCTGTGTGTGTGTGTGTGTGTGTGTGTGTGTGTGTGTGTGTGTGTGTGTGTGTGTGTGTGTGTGTGTGTGTGTGTGTGTGTGTGTGTGTGTGTGTGTGTGTGTGTGTGTGTGTGTGTGTGTGTGTGTGTGTGTGTGTGTGTGCCTATATTTGTATGAGTGCTCGTGCTCGTATGTATATATATATATATATATATATACAGTATACTGTATGTGTGTGTGAGCGCTCACTGTGTAGTATAAACATATGGTTGCACCCAGGGGAATGGATAACTGATGAGTATGTCCACACCTCCCTGCATTAGGCCAGATAGGAGATACAATAGACATAAAGCAATTGCTTGACATGAGGTCATTTTGACCAAGTTAATATACACATCGGCCGAGATTGACCCCCGTGAGACCCAATTTGTACCCTTCCTAGAAGATGCATAATAGTGTAGTCTCTCTCTCTTGCGCTCTCTCGCTCTCTCTCTCTCTCTCTCTCTCTCTCTCTCTCTCTCTCTCTCTCTCTCTCTCTCTCTCTCTCTCTCTCTCTCTCTCTCTCTCTCTCTCTCTCTCCCCTCCTTCCTTTTCTCCAGTATGTAAGTATGTAGCCAGTAACACCCTTTATGTAGCCAATAACACCCTGTATGTGGCCAGTAACACCCTGTATGTAGCCAGTAACACCCTTTATGTAGCCAGTAACACCCTTTATGTAGCCAGTAACACCCTTTATGTAGCCAGTAACACCCTTTATGTAGCCAGTAACACCCTTTATGTAGCCAGTAACACCCTTTATGTAGCCAGTTTGCCCCGTTCAAAGCCCACGTTGAAGTGGTGTTATTAAGGACGTGTAGTAATGAGTAGGATTATGTGTTTTTACATGCAAAAGTTAATGCTTTTGATAGACATACATTAGTTCCTCTATAGGTAGACATACAATAGTTCCTCTATAGGTAGACATACAATAGTTCCTCTGTAGGTAGACATACAATAGTTCCTATATAGGTAGACATACATTAGTTCCTCTATATGTATATATCTGCCTCTCCCTCTTTCTTCCTCTTCCCCTCTTTTTCTCTCTCTCCGACCTCAC
>NW_026290763.1:40000-45000 GCF_023373465.1 Oncorhynchus keta | reverse complement strand
TCCTAATGACCACGCTGCTTGGTCCGTTGGTGGTGGGATCTTCTGTAACGTTCGTTGATAGAATGAGACCAAAGTGGAGCATGGTATGCGTACATTTTCTTTTCATTTTAAATGTTCCACCAAAAACAATAAACAACTCAACGAACATAAAGCTAGGGGTGCAAACACATGCAACAACCAAAGACAAGATACCACAACAGAAAGTTGGAAAAAGGGCTGCCTAAGTATGATCCCCAATCCGAGACAACGATAGACAGCTGCCTTTGATTGGGAACCTTACTCGGCCAAAAAGAAAGAAATAGACAACATAGAATTCCCACCCCAAATCACACCCTGACCTAACCAAATAGAGAAATAAAACGGCTCTCTAAGGTCAGGGCGTGACACTAGGCAAGTCCTACGTGGCTGACTCTGTCCCTCAGTTAAGCTGTAAACACTCCTAGTTGGAAGTCACCTTTCAGAAAGGTGTAAGATAATGCTGTAACAATATAGCCATGTCTTACTAACGTTAAACACCTTTTGCATAAATGGTGGACACTTTAAGCACTGCTAAGAGTGTGCAAATCTGTCATCAAGGTAAAGTGTGGCTACTTTGAAGAATCTCAAATATAAAATATATTTAGACTTGTTTAACACTTTTTTGGTTACTACATGATTCCATATTTGTTATTTCATAGTTTTTATGTCTTCACTATTATTCTGCTATGTAGAAAATAGTCAAAATAAAGAAAAAACCCTGGAATGAGTAGGTGTGTCAAAACTCTTGACTGGTTCTGTATATATATATATATATATATATATATATATATATATATATATATATGCAATTTGTACTATATGTTTAGAATATGTAAGTGCTTAAGATGCCATTCTTTAATTATCTTTTTAATTAGTTAATTGTCCATGGCAGCTTTCAGATTGGAGCTTCAGCTTGTGATGCAGGAAGCTCAGCTCAAGAACAGTATTAACTAATGCTAAGGGTTAGCCAGAGTGGTTGGATGCTTAATTGAAGGACCCTTGTGTATTAGCCAGGGAGTATGCTAATGGTGAGATGAGAGGTTGCAATGGGAGGTGATTAGCTGGAGTAGCTGAATGTTACAGTGGAGGACAGCACACCTCTCCTGGTTTATCTACATCTCTCTGCTCTTCCTCTACTGTCGTTGCCCTCTCTCTCCACCTCTCTCCTTCTTTCTCCCTCCCTTTATCTTCCTCTCCTTTCTCACTCTCCCTCCCTTTATCTTCCTCTCCTTTCTCACTCTCCCCCCTTTATCTTCCTCTCCTTTCTCACTCTCCCTCCCTTTATCTTCCTCTCCTTTCTCACTCTCCCCCCCTTTATCTTCCTCTCCTTTCTCACTCTCCCTCCCTTTATCTTCCTCTCCTTTCTCACTCTCCCTCCCTTTATCTTCCTCTCCTTTCTCACTCTCCCCCCCTTTATCTTCCTCTCCTTTCTCACTCTCCCTCCCTTTATCTTCCTCTCCTTTCTCACTCTCCCTCCCTTTATCTTCCTCTCCTTTCTCACTCTCCCTCCCTTTATCTTCCTCTCCTTTCTCTCTCCCTCCCTTTATCTTCCTCTCCTTTCTCACTCTCCCCCCTTTATCTTCCTCTCCTTTCTCACTCTCCCTCCCTTTATCTTCCTCTCCTTTCTCACTCTCCCTCCCTTTATCTTCCTCTCCTTTCTCACTCTCCCCCCTTTATCTTCCTCTCCTTTCACTCTCCCTCCCTTTATCTTCCTCTCCTTTCTCACTCTCCCTCCCTTTATCTTCCTCTCCTTTCTCACTCTCCTCCCTTTATCTTCCTCTCCTTTCTCACTCTCCCTCCCATTATCTTCCTCTCCTTTCTCATCTTCCCTTTATCTTCCTCTCCTTTCTCACTCTCCCTCCCTTTATCTTCCTCTCCTTTCTCACTCTCCCTCCCTTTATCTTCCTCTCCTTTCTCACTCTCCCTCCTTTATCTTCCTCTCCTTTCACTCTCCCTCCCCTTTATCTTCCTCTCCTTTCTCCAACTCTCCCTCCCTTTCATCTCCCTTCTTGTATTACCTTTCCTTGTCATTCTCTCCCTGATTTTTCTCCTTCAACCAAGCTACACCGACAGACTGCACACATCTCCATCCCTCTCTCCCTCCCTCCCTCCCTCCCTCCCTCCCTCCCTCCCTCCCTCCCTCCCTCCCTCCCTCCCTCCCTCCCTCCCTCCCTCCCTCCCTCCCTCCCCCTCCCTCCCTCCATCCCTGACTGGCAGGTGTTTTCTCAGTGGCTTGCTGCTCTGTGCTGAGCCGTGCTGATGCATGCTGTGTTGGGCTGTAGCTAGGCTCCTGGCGGTGGTCCACTTCTCATTCACGCTCCACTACCGCACAGCCTCCACTGTCTGACTGGGCCACGGACTCCTCCTCCACCGCCATCTCTCCTTCTTTTTAATACCTCTCTCTCTCTCCCTCTCTCTCTCACACACTAATTCTTCCTGTTATACTGCCCCTCTCTCTTTCTTTAACTTTGTTGTACTTTCCATCATATTTCTCTCTCTCTCTCTCTTTCTTTCTTTCTTTCTTTCTTTCTTTCTTTCTTTCTTTCTTTCTGTCTTTCTTTCTTTCTTTCTCTCTCACTCTCTCCCTCTCTCCCCCTCTCCCTCTCTCTCCCCCCTCTCTCTCTCTCCCTCTCTCCTCCTCTCCCTCTCTCTCTCTCTCTCCCTCTCTCTCTCCCTCTCTTTCCCTTTAGCTTCAAATGAACAGGAAACAGTGCAGTCAGTCTGATCAGACTGGTGGTTATTGATCCTGTTGTGGTTCTCAATATACAGTGCCTTGCGAAAGTATTCGGCCCCCTTGAACTTTGCGACCTTTTGCCACATTTCAGGCTTCAAACATAAAGATATAAAACTGTATTTTTTTTGTGAAGAATCAACAACAAGTGGGACACAATCATGAAGTGGAACGACATTTATTGGCTATTTCAAACTTTTTAACAAATCAAAAACTGAAAAATTGGGCGTGCAAAATTATTCAGCCCCTTTACTTTCAGTGCAGCAAACTCTCTCCAGAAGTTCAGTGAGGATCTCTGAATGATCCAATGTTGACCTAAATGACTAATGATGATAAATACAATCCACCTGTGTGTAATCAAGTCTCCGTATGAATGCACCTGCACTGTGATAGTCTCAGAGGTCCGTTAAAAGCGCAGAGAGCATCATGAAGAACAAGGAACACACCAGGCAGGTCCGAGATATTGTTGTGAAGAAGTTTAAAGCCGGATTTAGATACAAAAAGATTTCCCAAGCTTTAAACATCCCAAGGAGCACTGTGCAAGCGATAATATTGAAATGGAAGGAGTATCAGTACCACTGCAAATCTACCAAGACCTGGCCGTCCCTCTAAACTTTCAGCTCATACAAGGAGAAGACTGATCAGAGTTGCAGCCAAGAGGCCCATGATCACTCTGGATGAACTGCAGAGATCTACAGCTGAGGTGGGAGACTCTGTCCATAGGACAACAATCAGTCGTGTATTGCACAAATCTGTCCTTTATGGAAGAGTGGCAAGAAGAAAGCCATTTCTTAAAGATATCCATAAAAAGTGTCGTTTAAAGTTTGCCACAAGCCACCTGGGAGACACACCAAACATGTGGAAGAAGGTGATCTGGTCAGATGAAACCAAAATTGAACTTTTTGGCAACAATGCAAAACGCTATGTTTGGCGTAAAAGCAACACAGCTCATCACCCTGAACACACACAGACTGGGACGGAGATTTGTATTCCAACAAGACAATGATCCAAAACATAAAGCAAAATCTACAATGGAATGGTTCAAAAATAAACATATCCAGGTGTTAGAATGGCCAAGTCAAAGTCCAGACCTGAATCCAATCGAGAATCTGTGGAAAGAACTGAAAACTGCTGTTCACAAATGCTCTCCATCCAACCTCACTGAGCTCGAGCTGTTTTGCAAGGAGGAATGGGAAAAAATGTCAGTCTCTCGATGTGCAAAACTGATAGAGACATACCCCAAGCGACTTACAACTGTAATCGCAGCAAAAGGTGGCGCTACAAAGTATTAACTTAAGGGGGCTGAATAATTTTGCACGCCCAATTTTTCAGTTTTTGATTTGTTAAAAAAGTTTGAAATATCCAATAAATGTTGTTCCACTTCATGATTGTGTCCCACTTGTTGTTGATTCTTCACAAAAAAATACAGTTTTATATCTTTATGTTTGAAGCCTGAAATGTGGCAAAAGGTCGCAAAGTTCAAGGGAGCCGAATACTTTCGCAAGGCACTGTATCTGTGGTCTCTCTTTGTGGTCAAGGACAAAGACTATATGTCAGCAAAATACTGAGGAGGAGTACTGAGGAGGAGACAGAATAGACAGACTGGTGAAGGAATGACACCCAAAGGATATGAGCCATTTACCCTTAGTCAATACAATACTATAGCGCTAATGTTTTGCTCCTGGGGGTTGTTGTGTATATGTATGACCTATGGGTGACCTATGGGTGACCTATGGGGTGTGTGTGTGTGTGTGTGTGTGTGTGTGTGTGTGTGTGTGTGTGTGTGTGTGTGTGTGTGTGTGTGTGTGTGTGTGTGTGTGTGTGTGTGTGTGTGTGTGTTGTGTGTGTGTGTGTGTGTGTGTGTGTGTGTGTGTGTGTGTGTGTGTGTGTGCGTGCGTGCGTGCGTGCGTGCGTGCGTGCGTGCGTGCGTGTGTGTTTCAGTCAGTATGATATGTGACCTATAGGTGTGTTCCTTTCATGGTCAGGGAGAGAGAGCAAACAGACGATGGAGAGATGGAGAGGAGTTATTTCTCTGAAACAGACAGGTGAATAGTCAGTCTGCTCCTATATAGAGGAAACAGGACACACATATACAATGGAAATGACTAGTTCCACTTCAACTGATGATAATCATTTAAAGTCTGGTTTGGTATTTGTACAAAATACAAAATCAAAATCACCTGCACGGCACTAAGATTGCAGAGGTGTGTGAATGGCATGTTTAAAACCTCTGGTGGTGAGGAATATGATA
>NW_026290763.1:32500-37500 GCF_023373465.1 Oncorhynchus keta | reverse complement strand
ATACGCCTGAAGATGGAGAAACACTGGTGAATACGCCTGAAGATGGAGAAACACTGGTGAATACGCCTGAAGATGGAGAAACACTGGTGAATACGCCTGAAGATGGAGAAACACTGGTGAATACACCTGAAGATGGAGAAACACTGGTGAATACGCCTGAAGATGGAGAAACACTGGTGAATACGCCTGAAGATGGAGAAACACTGGTGAATACACCTGAAGATGGAGAAACACTGGTGAATACACCTGAAGATGGAGAAACACTGGTGAATACGCCTGAAGATGGAGAAACACTGGTGAATACGCCTGAAGATGGAGAAACACTGGTGAATACACCTGAAGATGGAGAAACACTGGTGAATACGCCTGAAGATGGAGAAACACTGGTGAATACGCCTGAAGATGGAGAAACACTGGTGAATACACCTGAAGATGGAGAAACACTGGTGAATACGCCTGAAGATGGAGAAACACTGGTGAATACGCCTGAAGATGGAGAAACACTGGTGAATACACCTGAAGATGGAGAAACACTGGTGAATAAACCTGAAGATGGAGAAACACTGGTGAATACGCCTGAAGATGGAGAAAAACTGGTGAATACGCCTGAAGATGGAGAAACACTGGTGAATACGCCTGAATATAGAGAAACACTGGTGAATACACCTGAAGATGGAGAAACACTGGTGAATACGCCTGAAGATGGAGAAACACTGGTGAATACGCCTGAAGATGGAGAAACACTGGTGAATACACCTGAAGATGGAGAAACACTGGTGAATACGCCTGAATATAGAGAAACACTGGTGAATACGCCTGAAGATGGAGAAACACTGGTGGTGAATACGCCTGAAGATGGAGAAACACTGGTGAATACGCCTGAAGATGGAGAAACACTGGTGAATACGCCTGAATATAGAGAAACACTGGTGAATACGCCTGAAGATGGAGAAACACTGGTGAATACACCTGAAGATGGAGAAACGCTGGTGAATACGCCTGAAGATGGAGAAACACTGGTGAATACGCCTGAAGATGGAGAAACACTGGTGAATACGCCTGAAGATGGAGAAACACTGGTGAATACGCCTGAAGATGGAGAAACACTGGTGAATACGCCTGAAGATGGAGAAACACTGGTGAATACGCCTGAAGATGGAGAAACACTGGTGAATACACCTGAAGATGGAGAAACACTGGTGAATACGCCTGAAGATGGAGAAACACTGGTGAATACGCCTGAAGATGGAGAAACACTGGTGAATACGCCTGAAGATGGAGAAACACTGGTGAATACGCCTGAAGATGGAGAAACACTGGTGAATACACCTGAAGATGGAGAAACACTGGTGAATACGCCTGAAGATGGAGAAACACTGGTGAATACGCCTGAAGATGGAGAAACACTGGTGAATACGCCTGAAGATGGAGAAACACTGGTGAATACGCCTGAAGATGGAGAAACACTGGTGAATACGCCTGAAGATGGAGAAACACTGGTGAATACGCCTGAAGATGGAGAAACACTGGTGAATACGCCTGAAGATGGAGAAACACTGGTGAATACGCCTGAAGATGGAGAAACACTGGTGAATACACCTGAAGATGGAGAAACACTGGTGAATACGCCTGAAGATGGAGAAACACTGGTGAATACGCCTGAAGATGGAGAAACACTGGTGAATACACCTGAAGATGGAGAAACACTGGTGAATACGCCTGAATATGGAGAAACACTGGTGAATACGCCTGAAGATGGAGAAACACTGGTGAATACACCTGAAGATGGAGAAACACTGGTGAATACGCCTGAAGATGGAGAAACACTGGTGAATACGCCTGAAGATGGAGAAACACTGGTGAATACGCCTGAATATAGAGAAACACTGGTGAATACACCTGAAGATGGAGAAACACTGGTGAATACGCCTGAAGATGGAGAAACACAGGACCGTTTTAGAATATCCGGTGGAGGGAGATTAGGGAGAGAGAAGGGAGAAGAGGGAGGAGGAGGGAGAGAGATGGGGTGGAGGAGGGAGAGAGGAGGAGGATAGATGAGAAGAAGGAGGTGGGGAGGAGGGAGAGAGAGGGAGGAGAAGGGAGAAGGAGGGAGAAGAGGGAGGAGGAGGCAGAGGAGGGAGAGAGATGGGGAGGAGGTAGAGAGGAGGAGGGGGGATGGGGAGAAGGAGTGAGAGACATGGGGAGGATGGTGAGAGAGAGAGATGAGGAGGAGGGAGAGAGAAAGAGGAAGAGGAGGGAGAGAGATGGGGAGGAAGAGGGGAGAGATGGAGAGAGAGAAATGGGGGATGAGGAGGAGATACAGTATAAAGAGAGAATGAAGGAGTATGAAAAGAGAGGAGTGAGAGAGGAAGAAAGGGATATGAAAGAGAAGTGTGCAAATATAGAGGAATATTGAAAAGAGAGAGGTGAGAAGAGAGGGATGAAAGACAGAGGAGATAAGATAAGAGGAGAAGAGAAGAGAGGGTGTCTAGCCTGCATACTTCAGAGAGAAACAGGTTGAGATGTCTCTGTCTCTGCAGGCGTCAGGTTGCTCTGTGGCACCCGGCGGCCATTTTAATCCACGCCTTGCAGCGTGCCGTCTGACTAGCGATAGGTCTTAATCCGGTTTGGGTCACAGCGAGTGACCGAATTAGCATTAGCGTTTAATTAGGAACGATCAGAGTGGTGGGCTCCCGTCGCGAGTGTGTGACACATATGCAGTGCACACACACGTCTACCCACACACACATACTTGTGATGCGGATCCTAACAGAGAGACATGCTGTCCCCAAGATGATGCCATGTCATCATGTGTTCATATCCCAGCATGCATTGCCAGACGGCCCTCTGAGGACTCAGAGGAAGTGACTGCTGTGAATTATGGGTAATTATTTGAAGGAAAGGAGACGAGATCATATACGGTGTTCACATTCTCAAATAAGCTTATGAGGGAAACAGCAATACTATACAGATAGACTAGGGGCTCCCGAGTGGCACAGTGACCTAAGGCACTGCATCTCAGTGCTAGAGGTGTCACTACACACCCTGCTATGAGTCCAGGCTGTATCACAACCGGCTGTGATTGGGAGTCCCATAGGGCGTTGCACATTTCGCCCAGCATCGTCATGGGTTAGGCTTTGGCCAGGGAAGGCCGTCATTGTAAATAATATTTTTTTCTTAACTGACTTGCCAAGTTAAATTGAAAATAGACTGTTATTGGTTAGCTTTTGAGAGGACAGTCATAAACCTGTTGCGCTCATGCTCTTATCTTTACGACCACAGAGCTGCTCCTCTCCAGACCCTCCCCTCTAACAACACATTCACATTATTACCATGCAGAGACTCCTCAATGTCATCCCCACCAACAGGAGCAGGGGATCTTTTCTAGTCTCTTGAGTTTGTGTTCAATTCAATCAAACCAGCATTGCAGTAGCTCGTTTTCAATGGTTAAATAAAATCATGGAATGGTTTGGGTTTCTGTAAAACATACTACTGCAAAGAGGTAGAAAAAGAGGTAGACTCCTTTCACAGGTACAGTTGAAGTGGGAAGTTTACATACATTTAGGTTGGAGTCATTAGAACTCGTTTTTTCAACCACTCCACAAATTTCTTGTTAACAAACTATAGTTTTAGCAAGTCAGTTAGGACATCTACATCTAGTCAATTTTCCAAAAATTGTTTACAGACAGATTATTTCACTTATAATTCACTGTATCACAATTCCAGTGCGTCAGAAGTTTACATTCACTAAATTGACTGTGCCTTTAAACAGGAGGTGTACCTGTGGATGTATTTCAAGGCCTACCATCAAACTCAGTGCCTCTTTGCTTGACATCATAGGAAAATCAAAAGGAATCAGATAGATGGCATCATGAGGGTGGAAAATTGTGTGGATATATTGAAGCAGCATCTCAAGACATCAGTCAGGAAGTTAAAGCTCGGTCGCAAATGTGTCTTCCAAATGGACAATGACCCCAAGCATACTTCCAAATGGCTTAAGGGCTTAAGGGCAACAAAGTAAGGTATTGGAGTGGCCATCACCGAGCCCTGACTTCAATCCTATAGAAGATTTGTGGGCAGAACTGAAAACGTGTGTGCGAGCAAGGAGGCCTACAAACCTGACTCAGTTACACCAGCTCTGTCAGGAGGAATGGGCCAACATTCACCCAACTTATTGTGGGAAGGTTGTGGAAGGCTACCCGGAACATTTGACCCAAGTTAAACAATTTAAAGGAAATGCTACCAAATACTAATTGAGAGTATGTAAACTTCTGCCCCACTGTGAATGTGATGAAAGAAATAAAAGCTGAAATAAATCATTCTCTCTACTATTATTCTATTATTCTGACATTTCACATTCTTAAAAGGGAAGTATGTAAACTTCCGACTTCAACTGTATATGCTTCCTGTTGATCAGAATAAGAAGTGTCTTGTCTGTGGGCAGGAGTTTCCAAACACAATACGGCAACTAATATATTGTGAGTTGGACTGAATGCAGAATATCACTGTACTGTTACATAGGCCTGATCATACTAAGAGGATTGCGTCATGGTGGTGTGTGAATACATAAGCATTCACTTGGTTGGCAAGTCTGAAACAGAGGCTGCCATTGGCCGTGCGCATTCTGATTGCCAGCGTCCTTCGTGACCTGGAGACAGGCGTCGAATCACAGCATAGTCACGTCTGTCTGGGGATAATGCAGCAAGTCGATTGGCTTTAACCTGTGTGGGCGTGTCTGAACTTTTTCTGTATCTTCCTGCCAAATTCTCATCTTCCTCTATCAGCTCCAATCACAGTCATGTTAACCTGTTGCTCGGCAACTGACTGGTGACTGGCAGTTTTTTCCCATCGTCACAGATCTAGGATCAGCTTACCCTCTCAAAAGCTTTAATGTAACTTTAGGGAGAAAGAAGTACAACTGACCATAGGTCACTGTCTTGGAACAATGTATCCCTACTGTTGAGTGGCCCTTTATCCCTGTGTGAAGACTCCTTAGGCAC
>NW_026290763.1:25000-27500 GCF_023373465.1 Oncorhynchus keta | reverse complement strand
TGTTGGTCGTGTGGTTTGGCCTCAGGCCAGTAAGTGTGAGCAGAGCCTGCTGAGCATCTGGTACATGCTATTGGCTTGGGCGAGTGTGAGAGTGGGGGTTGGGACTGTTTGCCCGCTCACTACCTGGGCGTATGTGTGGCTTCCATGTTGAGGCCCTCTTTGCGGGGTGGGGTGCATGGGGTGGGCAGGAGTGGCATAGGTCTGATCTGAGGGGGCCTAAATGGGGTGTGGGCATGGTTGACGTGGGGGGTGTTGATTGGTTGGGGTGGGGGTGTGGATGTGTCTGGGTGTACTGTGGTCTGGATGTAATTCCTCTTGGCGTGGGTCCTCTATGTGTAGGTCCAGGGGGTCCTGCAGGTCTGGGAGGGTGTCTCGCTGGTCTGGGTGGAGAGTCTATTGATCTGTTGCTCCTGTGTGAAGTGTTGGGGATACGTTTGAGAGCGATGTCCTTTAGGGTCCTGGCAAAGGTGGGCACTGCTGCCTTGTAGAGGTGGACCTGGTCATAGAGGCTGTTCAAGTCCAGGGTGGAGTGGTGGGCCAGGAAAACATTTGGTTTTGAGGCACAGTCACGGGAAATACTTGCGTTTACCTGCTGTATTGTGGCAGGGTGGAAGTCTTTTCGTGGTAGCAGGGTGGAGATAACCACTTGTGCGTTGGGGAAAGTAGAAGAAGCCTTTTCAATCACTCCCTTCAGTGCTGTTGCCACCCTTTCCTGCTGTGCTCTCAGGTCGTTTGTGCCTGTGTGTATTATTATGTGGCTGGGTGAACCTAGTTGGTCCTCAGACAGAAGGTCGAGGGCACGCTGGGTGTTTGGACACCAGAGTTTAGACACACTATGTTTGGGAAAAAGTTTTTTTTTCTTCTATATATTTCCCATTTGAGTCCATAAGTAGTACAATCTGTGTCTTGTGTTTGTCCTCAGTGGGTGTGAGGGGTTGTCAGAAGGGCTATCAGGGTGGCTGACAGGGGGTGCTCGGAGAGGGTGAGAGCCGCTGGGCTTGTGGTTCTTCATTTGTCTGTTCTGCTGTGGTGTCGACTCTATGGTCAGGGTCTGGTGTGGACTGTTCTGCTGTGGTGTCGAAACTTTTGTCAGGTGCTGGGGTGGGCTGTTCTGCTGGCTTCTCTGTGGGGGTGGCCACCTCTCTAGTGGGTTGTTCTCTGTCACACGCCGTCCCCCTCAACCTCTCCTCCGTCCCCCTCAACCTCTCCTCCGTCCCCCTCACCCTCTCCTCCATCCCCCTCAACCTCTCCTCCACCAGCAGTCCGATCCTCTCCTCTAATGCTCTGTTCTTCTCCTGATTCTGCTCTTTCTCCTGTTGAAGTTGTCTCACCACAGTCCAGAGTGCAGATATGTCTCTGTCCACCTCCAGCTCTCCGGGTCTGGTTAAGGGGTGTGTTGTTGTGCTGGACTGTTGTCTGGGTCTGTGCTGACTGAAGTGTAATCACCTGCTGTTCCAGCTCCACCTGTCTTACCTCCAGCTGGGTGAATTTGTCCTTCATTTCAATGAGGGAGTGGTAGTCCGTGCTGGGAGGTTGACTCTCCGCTGGGGGTTGCTCGTCTGTGGTGTTACATAATGAAGAGCTCTGGTTTGACCCGCTCGGGGTGGGGGTATCTTTATCAAGGGAGAGCTTCTCCTGTTGGGCTAATTCTTTGATTAGGTGAAAGTCCAGCTGAAGCTGTTTGTGGTTACTTTGTACGATCACTGTTCCGGACTTATAGATATTTATATTACATGACTCAGAGTCCTCGTTATCAAGTATTCTGAGTTTCCACCCCTCGGTAATCCCCGCTCTCGTAACAGAGGGGTAGTGTGCTAATATAGCACTGTGCCATGCCCGGGGATGGTTTGTGTGGAAGATAAGGTTGCTGATGTTCCCATTTTTGTAATAGTCAGCAAAAAGTGTCTCTTGATTTTCCATAAGGAGCTTCATTTTGTAATCTTTTCTTGACTTCTCATTCTTTACATGCACAGGGTACTGTATTTTAATTGCCTCTGAACAGCGGGAGGGAGCTTCTAAGGCCTCTCCATTTGGTTGGGGTAGACTGTGTGACTCTCCTGCCATTGTTGGGCTAATGGGCTTTGACACCTCTCACTTGACACGTCAGTGCTAGTTGAAGCTGTATCAAGCTTGGCAGAATTATGTTAGAATTCAGTCCTTATAAAGTAATGTTGTGTATTTTTCTTCTTGGCTTTTGGAAATAAGATATAGTTTCAGACTAAACATTACTCACTCAGTTCCAGGTTGGATGGTGTTTTCAGGTTTCTGTTGTTTTCCAGAGAATTTGCTGTATAGAGTAAAAATCCTTGGTAGTTGTGAACCTTCCAGGTGATTCCGTAATTCCGTCCAAAATCAGGTTGTAGGTTTTAAGTTTTGATTTGAAGTAGGGGTTATGTTGTAGAGGGTAAAATCCAGTATGTGTTCCAGACAAAAAATCTAAGTTTATCTGACTCTTAATCTATCTTTTTTTAAAGAAAATGCTGAAAAATGCAGGAGCTGA
>NW_026290763.1:0-22500 GCF_023373465.1 Oncorhynchus keta | reverse complement strand
AAATCCAGCCACGGTGTCCGATTACAAAAAGGCTTTACGAAGGAAGCACACCAAATGATTATGTTAGGTCAGAGCCAAGTCACAGAAAAACACAGCCATTTTTCCAGCCAAAGAGAGGAGTCACAAAAAGCAGAAATAGAGATTAAATTAATCACTAACCTTTGATGATCTTCATCAGATGACACTCATAGGACTTCATGTTACACAATACATGTATGTTTTGTTCGATAAAGTTCATATTTATATCCAAAAATCTCAGTTTACATTGGCGTGTTATGTTCAGTAATGTTTTGCTTCCAAAACATCTGGTGATTTTGCAGAGAGCCACATGAATATACAGAAATACTCATCATAAATGTTGATTAAAATACAAGTGTTATGCATGGAACTTTAGATAAACTTCTCCTTTCCTTCTTGGATATAGGGGGCGCTCTTTTAATTTATGGATAAAAAAACATTCCCGTTTTAAACAAGATATTTTGTCACGAAAAGATGCTCGACTATGCATATAATTGACAGCTTTGGAAAGAAAACACTCTGACATTTCCAAAACTGCAAAGATATTGTCTGTGAGTGCCACAGGACTAATGCTACAGGCGAAACCAAGATGAAATTTCATACAGGAAGTGCCCCAGATTTTGAATGCGCTGTGTTCCAATGTCTCCTTATATAGCTGTGTATGGGTCACGAATGAGCTTAGACTTTCTGTCGTTTCCCCAAGGTGTCGACAGCATTGTGAGGTATTTGTAGGCAAATCATTGGAAGATTGACCTTAAGAGACTACATCTACCAGGTGGCCGCTTGGTGTCCTCCGTCGCAATTATTGCGTAATCTCCAGCTGCGTGTCTTTTTCAGTTTGCTTCGAGGAGAAACACAGCTGCCACGAATGATTTATCATCGAATATATATGTGAAAAACACCTTGAGGATTGATTCTAAACAACGTTTGCCATGTTTCTGTCGATATTATGGAGTTAATTTGGTAAAAAGTTTGGCGTTGTAGAGACTGCATTATCAGATTTCTTTCTTAGCCCAACGTGATGAACAAAACGGAGCGATTTCTCCTACACAAATAATCTTTTTGGAAAAACGGAACATTTGCTATTTAACTGAGAGTCTCCTCATTGAAAACATCCGAAGTTCTTCAAAGGTAAATGATTTTATTTGAATGCTTTTCTTGTTTTTGTGAAAATGTTGCCTGCTGAATGCTAGGCTTAATGCTATGCTAGCTATCAATACTCTTACACAAATGCTTGTGTAGCTATGGTTGAAAAGCATATTTTGAAAATCTGAGGTGACAGTGTTGTTAACAAAAGGCTAAGCTTGTGAGTGAATATATTTCTTTAATTTCATTTGCGATTTTCATGAATAGTTGACGTTGCGTTATGGTAATGAGCTTGAGGCTATAATTACGCTCCCGGATACGGGATTGCTCGACGCAAGAAGTTAATGCAACCTCTGTGTCAGATTTCAAAAAAGCTTTACCGAAAAAGCACACCATGCAATAATCTGAGTACAGCACTCAGACAACAAAACAAGCCAAACAGATATCCGCCATGTTGTGGAGTCAACAGAAGTCAGAAATAGCATTAGAATGCACTCCCAGGAATCCCAGTTCCACAATAAATGTTTGATTTATTCGATAAAGTCCATTTATGTCCAAATACCTCCTTTTTGTTTGCGTGTTTAGTACACAATCCAAACTCACGAGGCGCGGGCAAGTCCAGGCGAAAGTTCAGACAAAAAGTCATATTACAGTTCGTAGAAACATGTCAAACGAAGTATAGAATCAATCTTTAGGATGTTTTTATCATAAATCTTCAATAATGTTTCAACCGGAGAATTCCTTTGTCTGTAGAAATGCAATGGAATGCAGGTTGCTAACACGTGAGCGCGCGTGATCAGCTCATGTCACCCTGTCAGACCCCTGACTCATTCAGCTTTCATTCCCCCATCCTTCACAGTAGAATCCTAAAACAAGGTTCTAAAGACTGTTGACATCTAGTGGAAGCCGTGGGAAGTGCAATATGACCCCATAGACACTGTATATTCGATAGGCAATGACTTGAAAAACTACAAACCTCAGATATCCCACTTCCTGGTTGGATTTTTTCTCAGGCAAAATCCTGCCATATGAGTTCTGTTATACTCACAGACATCATTCAAACAGTTTTAGAAACTCCAGAGTGTTTTCTATCCAAATCTACTAACAATATGCATATCTTAGCTTCTGGGCCTGAGTAGCAGGCAGTTTACTCTGGGCACCTTACTCATCCAAGCTACTCAATACTGCCCCCCCAGTCCCAAATAAGTTATTAACAGAGAGAGAGAGAGAGAAAGAGAGAGAGAGAGAGAGAGAGTATTAACAGAGCGAGAGTATTAACACACAGAGAGTAGTTACAGATAGAGAGAGAGAGGGTATTAACAGAGAGAGGGTATTAACACAGAGAGAGAGAGCGAGAGAGAGAGTATTAACAGAGAGGGAGGGAGTATTAACAGAGGGAGTGTATTATCAGAGAGAGAGAGAGTATTATCAGAGAGATATAGTATTAACAGAGAGAGAGTATTAACAGAGAGAGAGAGAGAGAGAGAGAGTATTAACAGAGAGAGAGAGATAGTATTAACAGAGAGTATTATATACAGGGTATTATAAACAGAGTGTATTATATACAGAGAGTATTATAAACAGAGATAATTATAAACAGAGTATTATAAACAGTATTATAAACAAAGTATTATAAACAGAGAGTATTATAAACATTGAGTATTATAAACAGAGTATTATGACCAGAGAGTATTATTAACAGAGTATTATAAACAGGGTATTTTAAACATAGATTATTATTAACAGAGTATTATAAACATAGTATTATAAACAGAGTATTAAAAACTGAGAGTATTATAAACAGAGTATTATCAACAGACTATTATAAATGGAGAGTATTATAAACAGGGTATTAAAAACTGAGAGTATTCTTAACAGAGTATTATAAACAGCGATTATTATAAACAGATAGTATTTTTAACATAGTATTAAATACGGATAGTATTATACACAGAGTATTATAAACCAAGTATTATGAACAGAGTATTATAAACAGAGCGTATTATACACCGAGCGTATTATAAACTGAGAGTATTTTAAACTGAGAATATTATAAACAGAGTGAGACATTGTGTCTACTTGCATTGGGTATCATCTTTTATTTATTTTTTCTGTCTCTCCTGATAACACTCTGTTAGAAACTACAGCCTCCCTAGACCTTTAGAATGAGTGCTAACATCACACTGGCGTCGCCAAGGGGGAAACAGCACACAAACAGCACACTTTATTAGCATCAATGCGATCTTGAGAGGAAAAACCAGCAACAGTGTATGCTGTATGTTCGGGTGGGTAGAAGGTGGTCGAACAATACTGAAGGAGACATACCGTTTACATCTAACTCCCAAGTGATGAGACCAGAGGCAGATCTGGATTCTAATGATGAAGGAATGATTGTCTAATGTGTTAGAGATAGTCTGCTTGTCATTTTTTTGTATAATGTGTTACTCCTCTGGCCATCAGTAAAATAAAGTCCTGCTCTATGTATTTGCCCTCCTACTCTCTTCCACCTCCTCTTTGGCTCTGGCCTCTCTACTCTCCGTCTATTATCATCCTCCTCTTTCCCTCAGTCTGCAGTAAAGCTAAACCTAATGAAGTACCTCAAGATATGTTTGGAGGCCTGGGGTCCCCCTGATTGTTATTCAATCATCTCAAAGCCAAAAAGTGAATCTTGCACGCGCTGACCAGCAGCAACTCCATTATAGACGACCAGTGGTCTTCCACTGTATGTATCTGTGTGTGTTTCTGGTTGGCCTTCAGCACTCACTACAGTAACTCTGTGTTTGTAACTCACCTCTGACTATCTACCACTTCACAGATTGGCTCGTTCTTCATGATCAACCTCTGTCTGGTGGTCATCGCCACCCAGTTCAGTGAGACCAAGCAGCGGGAGCACCAGCTGATGCAGGAGCAGCGGGCCCAGTGCCTGTCCTCCTCTACCCTGGCCAGCCTGCATGAACCGGGGGACTGCTACGAAGAGCTCTTCCAGCTGGTCTGCCACATGCTGCGCAAGGCCCGCAGGAGGTCTGTAGCCCTGTATAACCAACTGAGAGGAAGGCCTCTGCCACCACCGCCCACTAGAGGGAGAGGAAGAGGAGGAGGAAGAGGAGGAGGGAGTGCGAACGGAGGGGAAAGGCATCACCTGAGGCAGCCACGCCGTAAGTGGGAGGCAGTGGGTGGGAGGATGAGAGAAAGGGTTTTTGTTAAATGTCTAAACTTGAACTTTAACATGATATTAGCCTCTTTCACATTGTTTCGTGCGAGCCAGTGCGATGAGTCTTGTTTAATCTCTCGACTTTCAAACCTCTTTGGCGCTATCAAACGCTGGCTTACATGGATATAGTGTGACAATGTGAAAGTGTCTATTGATGCTGTTAATGACATGTTGATTCTTTCTTACACTCCCTCTCCATCTTTCATTAGAATCTCCCTGTCCTCACCAAAACAAGCTGGACCCAGTCCACAGCTCCCAACCCCTGGGCAACTCCATCGCCCTGGCCGTCCCTCAAAACACAGAGGACTGCCCTCAGTGCACTGCGGCACTGTCACTCAGGGAGGGGCGGGAGCTGTGGGCGACTCGGCCAATGGGGAGGAGGAGGAGGGGCTGTGGAGGAGACGGACAGGGAGGAGAACCACTTGGAGGAGAAAGTGGAAGAGGGGGAGGGAGTGAAGAAGAAGAGGAAGAGGAGGTCGTGTTTTGGACACTGTAAGGACATGTGGGATGAGATGAGGAAGAAACTTTGGGGCATCGTGGAGAGCAAATACTTCAATAGAGGAATCATGATCGCTATTCTCATCAATACTATCAGCATGGGGATAGAACATCACAACCAGGTAAATATACTATTCTCATCAATACTATCAGCATGGGGATAGAACATCACAACCAGGTAAATATACTATTCTCATCAATACTATCAGCATGGGGATAGAACATCACAACCAGGTAAATATACTATTCTCATCAATACTATCAGCATGGGGATAGAACATCACAACCAGGTAAATATACTATTCTCATCAATACTATCAGCATGGGGATAGAACATCACAACCAGGTAAATATACTATTCTCATCAATACTATCAGCATCAACATCACAACCAGGTAAATATACTATTCTCATCAACACTATCAGCATGGGGATAGAACATCACAACCAGGTAAATATACTATTCTCATCAATACTATCAGCATGAACATCACAACCAGGTAAATATACTATTCTCATCAATACTATCAGCATGAACATCACAACCAGGTAAATATACTATTCTCATCAATACTATCAGCATCAACATCACAACCAGGTAAATATACTATTCTCATCAATACTATCAGCATGAACATCACAACCAGGTAAATATACTATTCTCATCAATACTATCAGCATGGGGATAGAACATCACAACCAGGTAAATATACTATTCTCATCAATACTATCAGCATGAACATCACAACCAGGTAAATATACTATTCTCATCAATACTATCAGCATGGGGATAGAACATCACAACCAGGTAAATATACTATTCTCATCAATACTATCAGCATGAACATCACAACCAGGTAAATATACTATTCTCATCAATACTATCAGCATGAACATCACAACCAGGTAAATATACTATTCTCATCAATACTATCAGCATGAACATCACAACCAGGTAAATATACTATTCTCATCAATACTATCAGCATGAACATCACAACCAGGTAAATATACTATTCTCATCAATACTATCAGCATGAACATCACAACCAGGTAAATATACTATTCTCATCAATACTATCAGCATGAACATCACAACCAGGTAAATATACTATTCTCATCAATACTATCAGCATGAACATCACAACCAGGTAAATATACTATTCTCATCAATACTATTTGCATTGAAAACCACAAAAGGTGAACTATAACACAGTCAGGGCGTACAGCACATATACACAATGTGCACAACAACAGTATTGCTCTTGAGTCCCCAAAACTAACCCAATGACTTTAGCTTAGTGGGCTAACAAGGTCGAGATGTGTCCAATGGATGACTCACAAGTAGTACAAGTCACTGGAGGTCAGGTATCAGTGACGTACATGGAGCACTATCAATATGTGAATGTATTGTTCCATTATACACCCACCACAACGATATCAGTAGAAAACAGCAGGGTAGGTACACCTCAACCTGCTTTAGGTGCTGTCTGTCTGTCTGGCTGACTGACTGATGGGAATGTATTGTTCCATTATACACCCACCACAACGATATCAGTAGAAAACAGCAGGGTAGGTACACCTCAACCTGCTTTAGGTGCTGTCTGTCTGTCTGTCTGGCTGACTGATGGGAATGTATTGTTCCATTAATGTATTGTTCCATTATACACCCACCACAACGATATCAGTAGAAAACAGCAGGGTAGGTACACCTCAACCTGCTTTAGGTGCTGTCTGTCTGTCTGGCTGACTGATGGGAATGTATTGTTCCATTATACACCCACCACAACGATATCAGTAGAAAACAGCAGGGTAGGTACACCTCAACCTGCTTTAGGTGCTGTCTGTCTGTCTGGCTGACTGACTGATGGGAATGTATTGTTCCATTATACACCCACCACAACGATATCAGTAGAAAACAGCAGGGTAGGTACACCTCAACCTGCTTTAGGTGCTGTCTGTCTGGCTGACTGACTGACTGATGGGAATGTATTGTTCCATTATACACCCACCACAACGATATCAGTAGAAAACAGCAGGGTAGGTACACCTCAACCTGCTTTAGGTGCTGTCTGTCTGTCTGGCTGACTGACTGATGGGAATGTATTGTTCCATTATACACCCACCACAACGATATCAGTAGAAAACAGCAGGGTAGGTACACCTCAACCTGCTTTAGGTGCTGTCTGTCTGGCTGACTGACTGATGGGAATGTATTGTTCCATTATACACCCACCACAACGATATCAGTAGAAAACAGCAGGGTAGGTACACCTCAACCTGCTTTAGGTGCTGTCTGTCTGTCTGGCTGACTGACTGATGGGAATGTATTGTTCCATTATACACCCACCACAACGATATCAGTAGAAAACAGCAGGGTAGGTACACCTCAACCTGCTTTAGGTGCTGTCTGTCTGGCTGACTGACTGATGGGAATGTATTGTTCCATTATACACCCACCACAACGATATCAGTAGAAAACAGCAGGGTAGGTACACCTCAACCTGCTTTAGGTGCTGTCTGTCTGTCTGGCTGACTGACTGATGGGAATGTATTGTTCCATTATACACCCACCACAACGATATCAGTAGAAAACAGCAGGGTAGGTACACCTCAACCTGCTTTAGGTGCTGTCTGTCTGTCTGGCTGACTGACTGATGGGAATGTATTGTTCCATTATACACCCACCACAACGATATCAGTAGAAAACAGCAGGGTAGGTACACCTCAACCTGCTTTAGGTGCTGTCTGTCTGTCTGGCTGACTGACTGATGGGAATGTATTGTTCCATTATACACCCACCACAACGATATCAGTAGAAAACAGCAGGGTAGGTACACCTCAACCTGCTTTAGGTGCTGTCTGTCTGGCTGACTGACTGATGGGAATGTATTGTTCCATTATACACCCTCCACAACGATATCAGTAGAAAACAGCAGGGTAGGTACACCTCAACCTGCTTTAGGTGCTGTCTGTCTGTCTGGCTGACTGACTGATGGGAATGTATTGTTCCATTATACACCCACCACAACGATATCAGTAGAAAACAGCAGGGTAGGTACACCTCAACCTGCTTTAGGTGCTGTCTGTCTGTCTGGCTGACTGACTGATGGGAATGTATTGTTCCATTATACACCCACCACAACGATATCAGTAGAAAACAGCAGGGTAGGTACACCTCAACCTGCTTTAGGTGCTGTCTGTCTGTCTGGCTGACTGACTGATGGGAATGTATTGTTCCATTATACACCCACCACAACGATATCAGTAGAAAGAGCAGGGTAGGTACACCTCAACCTGCTTTAGGTGCTGTCTGTCTGTCTGGCTGACTGACTGATGGGAATGTATTGTTCCATTATACACCCACCACAACGATATCAGTAGAAAACAGCAGGGTAGGTACACCTCAACCTGCTTTAGGTGCTGTCTGTCTGTCTGGCTGACTGACTGATGGGAATGTATTGTTCCATTATACACCCACCACAACGATATCAGTAGAAAACAGCAGGGTAGGTACACCTCAACCTGCTTTAGGTGCTGTCTGTCTGTCTGTCTGGCTGACTGATGGGAATGTATTGTTCCATTATACACCCACCACAACGATATCAGTAGAAAACAGCAGGGTAGGTACACCTCAACCTGCTTTAGGTGCTGTCTGTCTGTCTGGCTGACTGAGTGATGGGAATGTATTGTTCCATTATACACCCACCACAACGATATCGTAGAAAACAGCAGGGTAGGTACACCTCAACCTGCTTTAGGTGCTGTCTGTCTGTCTGACTGACTGACTGATGGGAATGTATTGTTCCATTATACACCCACCACAACGATATCAGTAGAAAACAGCAGGGTAGGTACACCTCAACCTGCTTTAGGTGCTGTCTGTCTGTCTGTCTGGCTGACTGATGGGAATGTATTGTTCCATTATACACCCACCACAACGATATCAGTAGAAAACAGCAGGGTAGGTACACCTCAACCTGCTTTAGGTGCTGTCTGTCTGTCTGGCTGACTGACTGATGGGAATGTATTGTTCCATTATACACCCACCACAACGATATCAGTAGAAAACAGCAGGGTAGGTACACCTCAACCTGCTTTAGGTGCTGTCTGTCTGTCTGGCTGACTGACTGATGGGAATGTATTGTTCCATTATACACCCACCACAACGATATCAGTAGAAAACAGCAGGGTAGGTACACCTCAACCTGCTTTAGGTGCTGTCTGTCTGGCTGACTGACTGATGGGAATGTATTGTTCCATTATACACCCTCCACAACGATATCAGTAGAAAACAGCAGGGTAGGTACACCTCAACCTGCTTTAGGTGCTGTCTGTCTGTCTGGCTGACTGACTGATGGGAATGTATTGTTCCATTATACACCCACCACAACGATATCAGTAGAAAACAGCAGGGTAGGTACACCTCAACCTGCTTTAGGTGCTGTCTGTCTGGCTGACTGACTGATGGGAATGTATTGTTCCATTATACACCCACCACAACGATATCAGTAGAAAACAGCAGGGTAGGTACACCTCAACCTGCTTTAGGTGCTGTCTGTCTGTCTGGCTGACTGACTGATGGGAATGTATTGTTCCATTATACACCCACCACAACGATATCAGTAGAAAACAGCAGGGTAGGTACACCTCAACCTGCTTTAGGTGCTGTCTGTCTGTCTGGCTGACTGACTGATGGGAATGTATTGTTCCATTATACACCCACCACAACGATATCAGTAGAAAACAGCAGGGTAGGTACACCTCAACCTGCTTTAGGTGCTGTCTGTCTGTCTGGCTGACTGACTGATGGGAATGTATTGTTCCATTATACACCCACCACAACGATATCAGTAGAAAACAGCAGGGTAGGTACACCTCAACCTGCTTTAGATGCTGTCTGTCTGTCTGGCTGACTGACTGATGGGAATGTATTGTTCCATTATACACCCACCACAACGATATCAGTAGAAAACAGCAGGGTAGGTACACCTCAACCTGCTTTAGGTGCTGTCTGTCTGTCTGGCTGACTGAGTGATGGGAATGTATTGTTCCATTATACACCCACCACAACGATATCAGTAGAAAACAGCAGGGTAGGTACACCTCAACCTGCTTTAGGTGCTGTCTGTCTGTCTGGCTGACTGAGTGATGGGAATGTATTGTTCCATTATACACCCACCACAACGATATCAGTAGAAAACAGCAGGGTAGGTACACCTCAACCTGCTTTAGGTGCTGTCTGTCTGTCTGACTGACTGACTGATGGGAATGTATTGTTCCATTATACACCCACCACAACGATATCAGTAGAAAACAGCAGGGTAGGTACACCTCAACCTGCTTTAGGTGCTGTCTGTCTGTCTGTCTGGCTGACTGATGGGAATGTATTGTTCCATTATACACCCACCACAACGATATCAGTAGAAAACAGCAGGGTAGGTACACCTCAACCTGCTTTAGGTGCTGTCTGTCTGTCTGGCGGACTGACTGATGGGAATGTATTGTTCCATTATACACCCACCACAACGATATCAGTAGAAAACAGCAGGGTAGGTACACCTCAACCTGCTTTAGGTGCTGTCTGTCTGTCTGGCTGACTGACTGATGGGAATGTATTGTTCCATTATACACCCACCACAACGATATCAGTAGAAAACAGCAGGGTAGGTACACCTCAACCTGCTTTAGGTGCTGTCTGTCTGTCTGGCTGACTGACTGATGGGAATGTATTGTTCCATTATACACCCACCACAA
This sequence comes from Oncorhynchus keta, assembly GCF_023373465.1. Classification (NCBI taxonomy): domain Eukaryota; kingdom Metazoa; phylum Chordata; class Actinopteri; order Salmoniformes; family Salmonidae; genus Oncorhynchus; species Oncorhynchus keta. The sequence continues at coordinate 11,930 of NW_026290763.1, read as the reverse complement.
CGATATCAGTAGAAAACAGCAGGGTAGGTACACCTCAACCTGCTTTAGGTGCTGTCTGTCTGTCTGGCTGACTGACTGATGGGAATGTATTGTTCCATTATACACCCACCACAACGATATCAGTAGAAAACAGCAGGGTAGGTACACCTCAACCTGCTTTAGGTGCTGTCTGTCTGGCTGACTGACTGATGGGAATGTATTGTTCCATTATACACCCTCCACAACGATATCAGTAGAAAACAGCAGGGTAGGTACACCTCAACCTGCTTTAGGTGCTGTCTGTCTGTCTGGCTGACTGACTGATGGGAATGTATTGTTCCATTATACACCCACCACAACGATATCAGTAGAAAACAGCAGGGTAGGTACACCTCAACCTGCTTTAGATGCTGTCTGTGTCTGGCTGACTGACTGATGGGAATGTATTGTTCCATTATACACCCACCACAACGATATCAGTAGAAAACAGCAGGGTAGGTACACCTCAACCTGCTTTAGGTGCTGTCTGTCTGGCTGACTGACTGATGGGAATGTATTGTTCCATTATACACCCACCACAACGATATCAGTAGAAAACAGCAGGGTAGGTACACCTCAACCTGCTTTAGGTGCTGTCTGTCTGTCTGGCTGACTGACTGATGGGAATGTATTGTTCCATTATACACCCACCACAACGATATCAGTAGAAAACAGCAGGGTAGGTACACCTCAACCTGCTTTAGGTGCTGTCTGTCTGTCTGGCTGACTGACTGATCGGAATGTATTGTTCCATTATACACCCACCACAATGATATCAGTAGAAAACAGCAGGGTAGGTACACCTCAACCTGCTTTAGGTGCTGTCTGTCTGGCTGACTGACTGATGGGAATGTATTGTTCCATTATACACCCTCCACAACGATATCAGTAGAAAACAGCAGGGTAGGTACACCTCAACCTGCTTTAGATGCTGTCTGTCTGTCTGGCTGACTGACTGATGGGAATGTATTGTTCCATTATACACCCACCACAACGATATCAGTAGAAAACAGCAGGGTAGGTACACCTCAACCTGCTTTAGGTGCTGTCTGTCTGTCTGGCTGACTGAGTGATGGGAATGTATTGTTCCATTATACACCCACCACAACGATATCAGTAGAAAACAGCAGGGTAGGTACACCTCAACCTGCTTTAGGTGCTGTCTGTCTGTCTGGCTGACTGAGTGATGGGAATGTATTGTTCCATTATACACCCACCACAACGATATCAGTAGAAAACAGCAGGGTAGGTACACCTCAACCTGCTTTAGGTGCTGTCTGTCTGTCTGACTGACTGACTGATGGGAATGTATTGTTCCATTATACACCCACCACAACGATATCAGTAGAAAACAGCAGGGTAGGTACACCTCAACCTGCTTTAGGTGCTGTCTGTCTGTCTGTCTGGCTGACTGATGGGAATGTATTGTTCCATTATACACCCACCACAACGATATCAGTAGAAAACAGCAGGGTAGGTACACCTCAACCTGCTTTAGGTGCTGTCTGTCTGTCTGGCTGACTGACTGATGGGAATGTATTGTTCCATTATACACCCACCACAACGATATCAGTAGAAAACAGCAGGGTAGGTACACCTCAACCTGCTTTAGGTGCTGTCTGTCTGTCTGGCTGACTGACTGATGGGAATGTATTGTTCCATTATACACCCACCACAACGATATCAGTAGAAAACAGCAGGGTAGGTACACCTCAACCTGCTTTAGGTGCTGTCTGTCTGGCTGACTGACTGATGGGAATGTATTGTTCCATTATACACCCTCCACAACGATATCAGTAGAAAACAGCAGGGTAGGTACACCTCAACCTGCTTTAGGTGCTGTCTGTCTGTCTGGCTGACTGACTGATGGGAATGTATTGTTCCATTATACACCCACCACAACGATATCAGTAGAAAACAGCAGGGTAGGTACACCTCAACCTGCTTTAGGTGCTGTCTGTCTGTCTGGCTGACTGACTGATGGGAATGTATTGTTCCATTATACACCCACCACAACGATATCAGTAGAAAACAGCAGGGTAGGTACACCTCAACCTGCTTTAGGTGCTGTCTGTCTGGCTGACTGACTGATGGGAATGTATTGTTCCATTATACACCCACCACAACGATATCAGTAGAAAACAGCAGGGTAGGTACACCTCAACCTGCTTTAGGTGCTGTCTGTCTGTCTGGCTGACTGACTGATGGGAATGTATTGTTCCATTATACACCCACCACAACGATATCAGTAGAAAACAGCAGGGTAGGTACACCTCAACCTGCTTTAGGTGCTGTCTGTCTGTCTGGCTGACTGACTGATGGGAATGTATTGTTCCATTATACACCCACCACAACGATATCAGTAGAAAACAGCAGGGTAGGTACACCTCAACCTGCTTTAGGTGTCTGTCTGTCTGGCTGACTGACTGATGGGAATGTATTGTTCCATTATACACCCTCCACAACGATATCAGTAGAAAACAGCAGGGTAGGTACACCTCAACCTGCTTTAGATGCTGTCTGTCTGTCTGGCTGACTGACTGATGGGAATGTATTGTTCCATTATACACCCTCCACAACGATATCAGTAGAAAACAGCAGGGTAGGTACACCTCAACCTGCTTTAGATGCTGTCTGTCTGTCTGGCTGACTGACTGATGGGAATGTATTGTTCCATTATACACCCTCCACAACGATATCAGTAGAAAACAGCAGGGTAGGTACACCTCAACCTGCTTTAGGTGCTGTCTGTCTGTCTGGCTGACTGACTGATGGGAATGTATTGTTCCATTATACACCCACCACAACGATATCAGTAGAAAACAGCAGGGTAGGTACACCTCAACCTGCTTTAGGTGCTGTCTGTCTGTCTGGCTGACTGACTGATGGGAATGTATTGTTCCATTATACACCCTCCACAACGATATCAGTAGAAAACAGCAGGGTAGGTACACCCCAACCTGTAGGTACACCTCAACCTGCTTTAGGTGCTGTCTGTCTGTCTGGCTGACTGACTGATGGGAATGTATTGTTCCATTATACACCCACCACAACGATATCAGTAGAAAACAGCAGGGTAGGTACACCTCAACCTGCTTTAGGTGCTGTCTGTCTGGCTGACTGACTGATGGGAATGTATTGTTCCATTATACACCCACCACAACGATATCAGTAGAAAACAGCAGGGTAGGTACACCTCAACCTGCTTTAGGTGCTGTCTGTCTGTCTGGCTGACTGACTGATGGGAATGTATTGTTCCATTATACACCCACCACAACGATATCAGTAGAAAACAGCAGGGTAGGTACACCTCAACCTGCTTTAGATGCTGTCTGTCTGTCTGGCTGACTGACTGATGGGAATGTATTGTTCCATTATACACCCACCACAACGATATCAGTAGAAAACAGCAGGGTAGGTACACCTCAACCTGCTTTAGGTGCTGTCTGTCTGTCTGGCTGACTGACTGATGGGAATGTATTGTTCCATTATACACCCACCACAACGATATCAGTAGAAAACAGCAGGGTAGGTACACCTCAACCTGCTTTAGGTGCTGTCTGTCTGTCTGGCTGACTGACTGATGGGAATGTATTGTTCCATTATACACCCACCACAACGATATCAGTAGAAAACAGCAGGGTAGGTACACCTCAACCTGCTTTAGGTGCTGTCTGTCTGTCTGGCTGACTGACTGATGGGAATGTATTGTTCCATTATACACCCACCACAACGATATCAGTAGAAAACAGCAGGGTAGGTACACCTCAACCTGCTTTAGGTGCTGTCTGTCTGGCTGACTGACTGATGGGAATGTATTGTTCCATTATACACCCACCACAACGATATCAGTAGAAAACAGCAGGGTAGGTACACCTCAACCTGCTTTAGGTGCTGTCTGTCTGTCTGTCTGGCTGACTGATGGGAATGTATTGTTCCATTATACACCCACCACAACGATATCAGTAGAAAACAGCAGGGTAGGTACACCTCAACCTGCTTTAGGTGCTGTCTGTCTGTCTGGCTGACTGATGGGAATGTATTGTTCCATTATACACCCACCACAACGATATCAGTAGAAAACAGCAGGGTAGGTACACCTCAACCTGCTTTAGGTGCTGTCTGTCTGGCTGACTGACTGATGGGAATGTATTGTTCCATTATACACCCACCACAACGATATCAGTAGAAAACAGCAGGGTAGGTACACCTCAACCTGCTTTAGGTGCTGTCTGTCTGTCTGGCTGACTGACTGATGGGAATGTATTGTTCCATTATACACCCACCACAACGATATCAGTAGAAAACAGCAGGGTAGGTACACCTCAACCTGCTTTAGATGCTGTCTGTCTGTCTGGCTGACTGACTGATGGGAATGTATTGTTCCATTATACACCCACCACAACGATATCAGTAGAAAACAGCAGGGTAGGTACACCTCAACCTGCTTTAGGTGCTGCTGTCTGTCTGGCTGACTGACTGATGGGAATGTATTGTTCCATTATACACCCACCACAACGATATCAGTAGAAAACAGCAGGGTAGGTACACCTCAACCTGCTTTAGGTGCTGTCTGTCTGTCTGGCTGACTGACTGATGGGAATGTATTGTTCCATTATACACCCACCACAACGATATCAGTAGAAAACAGCAGGGTAGGTACACCTCAACCTGCTTTAGGTGCTGTCTGTCTGTCTGGCTGACTGACTGATGGGAATGTATTGTTCCATTATACACCCACCACAACGATATCAGTAGAAAACAGCAGGGTAGGTACACCTCAACCTGCTTTAGGTGCTGTCTGTCTGTCTGACTGACTGATGGGAATGTATTGTTCCATTATACACCCACCACAACGATATCAGTAGAAAACAGCAGGGTAGGTACACCTCAACCTGCTTTAGGTGCTGTCTGTCTGTCTGGCTGACTGACTGATGGGAATGTATTGTTCCATTATACACCCACCACAACGATATCAGTAGAAAACAGCAGGGTAGGTACACCTCAACCTGCTTTAGATGCTGTCTGTCTGTCTGGCTGACTGACTGATGGGAATGTATTGTTCCATTATACACCCTCCACAACGATATCAGTAGAAAACAGCAGGGTAGGTACACCTCAACCTGCTTTAGGTGCTGTCTGTCTGTCTGGCTGACTGACTGATGGGAATGTATTGTTCCATTATACACCCTCCACAACGATATCAGTAGAAAACAGCAGGGTAGGTACACCTCAACCTGCTTTAGGTGCTGTCTGTCTGTCTGGCTGACTGACTGATGGGAATGTATTGTTCCATTATACACCCTCCACAACGATATCAGTAGAAAACAGCAGGGTAGGTACACCTCAACCTGCTTTAGGTGCTGTCTGTCTGTCTGGCTGACTGACTGATGGGAATGTATTGTTCCATTATACACCCACCACAACGATATCAGTAGAAAACAGCAGGGTAGGTACACCTCAACCTGCTTTAGGTGCTGTCTGGCTGACTGACTGATGGGAATGTATTGTTCCATTATACACCCACCACAACGATATCAGTAGAAAACAGCAGGGTAGGTACACCTCAACCTGCTTTAGGTGCTGTCTGTCTGTCTGGCTGACTGACTGATGGGAATGTATTGTTCCATTATACACCCACCACAACGATATCAGTAGAAAACAGCAGGGTAGGTACACCTCAACCTGCTTTAGGTGCTGTCTGTCTGTCTGGCTGACTGACTGATGGGAATGTATTGTTCCATTATACACCCACCACAACGATATCAGTAGAAAACAGCAGGGTAGGTACACCTCAACCTGCTTTAGGTGCTGTCTGTCTGTCTGGCTGACTGACTGATGGGAATGTATTGTTCCATTATACACCCACCACAACGATATCAGTAGAAAACAGCAGGGTAGGTACACCTCAACCTGCTTTAGGTGCTGTCTGTCTGTCTGGCTGACTGACTGATGGGAATGTATTGTTCCATTATACACCCACCACAACGATATCAGTAGAAAACAGCAGGGTAGGTACACCTCAACCTGCTTTAGGTGCTGTCTGTCTGTCTGGCTGACTGACTGATGGGAATGTATTGTTCCATTATACACCCACCACAACGATATCAGTAGAAAACAGCAGGGTAGGTACACCTCAACCTGCTTTAGGTGCTGTCTGTCTGTCTGGCTGACTGACTGATGGGAATGTATTGTTCCATTATACACCCACCACAACGATATCAGTAGAAAACAGCAGGGTAGGTACACCTCAACCTGCTTTAGGTGCTGTCTGTCTGTCTGGCTGACTGACTGATGGGAATGTATTGTTCCATTATACACCCACCACAACGATATCAGTAGAAAACAGCAGGGTAGGTACACCTCAACCTGCTTTAGGTGCTGTCTGTCTGTCTGGCTGACTGACTGATGGGAATGTATTGTTCCATTATACACCCACCACAACGATATCAGTAGAAAACAGCAGGGTAGGTACACCTCAACCTGCTTTAGGTGCTGTCTGTCTGGCTGACTGACTGATGGGAATGTATTGTTCCATTATACACCCTCCACAACGATATCAGTAGAAAACAGCAGGGTAGGTACACCTCAACCTGCTTTAGGTGCTGTCTGTCTGTCTGGCTGACTGACTGATGGGAATGTATTGTTCCATTATACACCCACCACAACGATATCAGTAGAAAACAGCAGGGTAGGTACACCTCAACCTGCTTTAGGTGCTGTCTGTCTGTCTGGCTGACTGACTGATGGGAATGTATTGTTCCATTATACACCCACCACAACGATATCAGTAGAAAACAGCAGGGTAGGTACACCTCAACCTGCTTTAGGTGCTGTCTGTCTGTCTGGCTGACTGACTGATGGGAATGTATTGTTCCATTATACACCCACCACAACGATATCAGTAGAAAACAGCAGGGTAGGTACACCTGCAACCTGCTTTAGGTGCTGTCTGTCTGTCTGGCTGACTGACTGATGGGAATGTATTGTTCCATTATACACCCACCACAACGATATCAGTAGAAAACAGCAGGGTAGGTACACCTCAACCTGCTTTAGGTGCTGTCTGTCTGTCTGGCTGACTGACTGATGGGAATGTATTGTTCCATTATACACCCTCCACAACGATATCAGTAGAAAACAGCAGGGTAGGTACACCTCAACCTGCTTTAGATGCTGTCTGTCTGTCTGGCTGACTGACTGATGGGAATGTATTGTTCCATTATACACCCTCCACAACGATATCAGTAGAAAACAGCAGGGTAGGTACACCTCAACCTGCTTTAGATGCTGTCTGTCTGTCTGGCTGACTGACTGATGGGAATGTATTGTTCCATTATACACCCTCCACAACGATATCAGTAGAAAACAGCAGGGTAGGTACACCTCAACCTGCTTTAGGTGCTGTCTGTCTGTCTGGCTGACTGACTGATGGGAATGTATTGTTCCTTTATACACCCACCACAACGATATCAGTAGAAAACAGCAGGGTAGGTACACCTCAACCTGCTTTAGGTGCTGTCTGTCTGGCTGACTGACTGATGGGAATGTATTGTTCCATTATACACCCTCCCACAACGATATCAGTAGAAAACAGCAGGGTAGGTACACCTCAACCTGCTTTAGGTGCTGTCTGTCTGTCTGGCTGACTGACTGATGGGAATGTATTGTTCCATTATACACCCACCACAACGATATCAGTAGAAAACAGCAGGGTAGGTACACCTCAACCTGCTTTAGGTGCTGTCTGTCTGGCTGACTGACTGATGGGAATGTATTGTTCCATTATACACCCACCACAACGATATCAGTAGAAAACAGCAGGGTAGGTACACCTCAACCTGCTTTAGGTGCTGTCTGTCTGTCTGGCTGACTGACTGATGGGAATGTATTGTTCCATTATACACCCACCACAACGATATCAGTAGAAAACAGCAGGGTAGGTACACCTCAACCTGCTTTAGGTGCTGTCTGTCTGTCTGGCTGACTGACTGATGGGAATGTATTGTTCCATTATACACCCACCACAACGATATCAGTAGAAAACAGCAGGGTAGGTACACCTCAACCTGCTTTAGATGCTGTCTGTCTGTCTGGCTGACTGACTGATGGGAATGTATTGTTCCATTATACACCCACCACAACGATATCAGTAGAAAACAGCAGGGTAGGTACACCTCAACCTGCTTTAGGTGCTGTCTGTCTGTCTGGCTGACTGAGTGATGGGAATGTATTGTTCCATTATACACCCACCACAACGATATCAGTAGAAAACAGCAGGGTAGGTACACCTCAACCTGCTTTAGGTGCTGTCTGTCTGTCTGTCTGGCTGACTGATGGGAATGTATTGTTCCATTATACACCCACCACAACGATATCAGTAGAAAACAGCAGGGTAGGTACACCTCAACCTGCTTTAGGTGCTGTCTGTCTGTCTGGCTGACTGACTGATGGGAATGTATTGTTCCATTATACACCCACCACAACGATATCAGTAGAAAACAGCAGGGTAGGTACACCTCAACCTGCTTTAGGTGCTGTCTGTCTGTCTGGCTGACTGACTGATGGGAATGTATTGTTCCATTATACACCCACCACAACGATATCAGTAGAAAACAGCAGGGTAGGTACACCTCAACCTGCTTTAGGTGCTGTCTGTCTGTCTGGCTGACTGACTGATGGGAATGTATTGTTCCATTATACACCCACCACAACGATATCAGTAGAAAACAGCAGGGTAGGTACACCTCAACCTGCTTTAGGTGCTGTATGTCTGTCTGGCTGACTGACTGATGGGAATGTATTGTTCCATTATACACCCACCACAACGATATCAGTAGAAAACAGCAGGGTAGGTACACCTCAACCTGCTTTAGGTGCTGTCTGTCTGTCTGGCTGACTGACTGATGGGAATGTATTGTTCCATTATACACCCACCACAACGATATCAGTAGAAAACAGCAGGGTAGGTACACCTTAACCTGCTTTAGGTGCTGTCTGTCTGTCTGGCTGACTGACTGATGGGAATGTATTGTTCCATTATACACCCACCACAACGATATCAGTAGAAAACAGCAAGGTAGGTACACCTCAACCTGCTTTAGGTGCTGTCTGTCTGTCTGGCTGACTGACTGATGGGAATGTATTGTTCCATTATACACCCACCACAACGATATCAGTAGAAAACAGCAGGGTAGGTACACCTCAACCTGCTTTAGGTGCTGTCTGTCTGTCTGGCTGACTGACTGACTGATGGGAATGTATTGTTCCATTATACACCCACCACAACGATATCAGTAGAAAACAGCAGGGTAGGTACACCTCAACCTGCTTTAGGTGCTGTCTGTCTGTCTGTCTGGCTGACTGATGGGAATGTATTGTTCCATTATACACCCACCACAACGATATCAGTAGAAAACAGCAGGGTAGGTACACCTCAACCTGCTTTAGGTGCTGTCTGTCTGTCTGTCTGGCTGACTGACTGACTGATGGGAATGTATTGTTCCATTATACACCCACCACAACGATATCAGTAGAAAACAGCAGGGTAGGTACACCTCAACCTGCTTTAGGTGCTGTCTGTCTGTCTGTCTGGCTGACTGATGGGAATGTATTGTTCCATTATACACCCACCACAACGATATCAGTAGAAAACAGCAGGGTAGGTACACCTCAACCTGCTTTAGGTGCTGTCTGTCTGTCTGGCTGACTGACTGATGGGAATGTATTGTTCCATTATACACCCACCACAACGATATCAGTAGAAAACAGCAGGGTAGGTACACCTCAACCTGCTTTAGGTGTTGTCTGTCTGTCTGGCTGACTGACTGATGGGAATGTATTGTTCCATTATACACCCACCACAACGATATCAGTAGAAAACAGCAGGGTAGGTACACCTCAACCTGCTTTAGGTGCTGTCTGTCTGGCTGACTGACTGATGGGAATGTATTGTTCCATTATACACCCTCCACAACGATATCAGTAGAAAACAGCAGGGTAGGGACACCTCAACCTGCTTTAGGTGCTGTCTGTCTGTCTGGCTGACTGACTGATGGGAATGTATTGTTCCATTATACACCCACCACAACGATATCAGTAGAAAACAGCAGGGTAGGTACACCTCAACCTGCTTTAGGTGCTGTATGTCTGTCTGGCTGACTGACTGATGGGAATGTATTGTTCCATTATACACCCACCACAACGATATCAGTAGAAAACAGCAGGGTAGGTACACCTCAACCTGCTTTAGGTGCTGTCTGTCTGTCTGGCTGACTGACTGATGGGAATGTATTGTTCCATTATACACCCACCACAACGATATCAGTAGAAAACAGCAGGGTAGGTACACCTCAACCTGCTTTAGGTGCTGTCTGTCTGTCTGGCTGACTGACTGACTGATGGGAATGTATTGTTCCATTATACACCCACCACAACGATATCAGTAGAAAACAGCAGGGTAGGTACACCTCAACCTGCTTTAGGTGCTGTCTGTCTGTCTGTCTGGCTGACTGATGGGAATGTATTGTTCCATTATACACCCACCACAACGATATCAGTAGAAAACAGCAGGGTAGGTACACCTCAACCTGCTTTAGGTGCTGTCTGTCTGTCTGTCTGGCTGACTGACTGATGGGAATGTATTGTTCCATTATACACCCACCACAACGATATCAGTAGAAAACAGCAGGGTAGGTACACCTCAACCTGCTTTAGGTGCTGTCTGTCTGTCTGGCTGACTGACTGATGGGAATGTATTGTTCCATTATACACCCACCACAACGATATCAGTAGAAAACAGCAGGGTAGGTACACCTCAACCTGCTTTAGGTGCTGTCTGTCTGTCTGTCTGGCTGACTGATGGGAATGTATTGTTCCATTATACACCCACCACAACGATATCAGTAGAAAACAGCAGGGTAGGTACACCTCAACCTGCTTTAGGTGCTGTCTGTCTGTCTGGCTGACTGACTGATGGGAATGTATTGTTCCATTATACACCCACCACAACGATATCAGTAGAAAACAGCAGGGTAGGTACACCTCAACCTGCTTTAGGTGCTGTCTGTCTGGCTGGCTGGCTGACTGATGGGAATGTATTGTTCCATTATACACCCACCACAACGATATCAGTAGAAAACAGCAGGGTAGGTACACCTCAACCTGCTTTAGGTGCTGTCTGTCTGTCTGGCTGACTGACTGATGGGAATGTATTGTTCCATTATACACCCACCACAACGATATCAGTAGAAAACAGCAGGGTAGGTACACCTCAACCTGCTTTAGGTGCTGTCTGTCTGTCTGGCTGGCTGACTGATGGGAATGTATTGTTCCATTATACACCCACCACAACGATATCAGTAGAAAACAGCAGGGTAGGTACACCTCAACCTGCTTTAGGTGCTGTCTGGCTGGCTGGCTGGCTGGCTGACTTCTCTCCTGAGAGAGACAGAAGAAGAGAGGAAGGGAGGGAGCTGCCTGTGTGGAAGGGGTGTGGTAGCTTCATGCCAAAATACACCCACCCTGGCTGTTACATAACCATTCCTACCTCCCTCAACCCCTCTTTCTCTATCTCTCTCTCTCTCTCCCTCCCTCCTGTCTCACACCCCTCCTTTCCCTGCCTCTCTCTTTTAGTCTCCCTCCTCCCCTGTCTCTGTCTATCCCTCCCTCTCCCTTCTCCATTCTGTCTCCCTCCATCTCTCTCTCTCCCTCCTCCCCTGTCTCTGTCCATCCCTCCCTCTCCCTTCTCCATTCTGTCTCCCTCCATCTCTCTCTCTCCCTCCTCCCCCTGTCTCTGTCCATCCCTCCCTCTCCCTTCTCCATTCTGTCTCCCTCCATCTCTCTCTCTCTCCCTCCTCCCCTGTCTCTGTCCATCCCTCCCTCTCCCTTCTCCATTCTGTCTCCCTCCATCT